>NC_040039.1:18869163-19051102 GCF_003713205.1 Coffea eugenioides
ATCCAGGCCCAACGTGATCTTTGTGAGGTTGGCGGCACGAAATCCAGGCCCAACGTGACATTTGTGAGGTTGGCGGCACGAAGTCCAGGCCCAACGTGAACTTTGTGAAGTTGGCGGCACTAAATCCAGGCCCAACGTGAACTTTGTGATGTTGGCGGTCAGCGGGATAGAACCCAGTTCTGCCGAGGTTGGCGGGATAAAACCCAGCTCCAATGCGATTTTTGTGAAGTTTGTGAATGGTCAGTGGGATAAGACCCCAGTCCTGCCATCCAATTGGTCAAGAAATTGGATTTGATTTGTCAAGATACAAGAAATTAATTTTGATTTTCCAAGAAACAAAAAATTGAACTTGATTTTTGATTTTTAACTTTTGAATTTTTCTGATTTTTCGAGAGAATCTTTTCCAAAAATAATTTGCCCCCAGTGTAGGGCCCTTTTCCCTTCTTTCTTCTCTTTCTTCGGCATCGTCCTTCCACATCACCAGATGCTCTTTCGTCGATTTCAACTATGAATACCTGCACAGGGGGCTTACATGCGCTCAAATTTTCATGAAAAGGGCAGCGTGATTGATTTGAAAGTCTATGCTTGAGTCTTTGACGAAATCCTCAAATGGACTATAAAAAATTTGCCCCAGTGTGGGCTTATTTGTGAAATCTTGCAAATAAAATTTTTGCCCCAGTATGGGCCCATTTGATTGCAAAAAATTGGTTTGGATGCCTCTCCATTTATTTGAACAAAGTAAGAAACTGTGTTTCCTATATAATGTGAAGAAATCTAAACGTCTTGCTTAAAATCACACAGAAAATTTCATGATGAATTTCTCAAAATAATGCCAAATTACAAAAGATTTCTTCCTCACTTTAGCATCGATGCTTTGGGTAATGGGTGTTATGTCTGATTTGGAAATGGGAGGTCAAGATTTGTCTTATTCTTGTGCCCAAATGGTATGTAATCCCTTCAATACCACATCTCAGTGAAAGCAAATAGTATGTCACCCCTATTTCTTAAGAAAATTTAGTCAACATATAAGCTTCATGGGCTTGCAACAATATGGATAGAAATGATAACTAAACATGTGAAAACGGGTCATAACCTTATGATCACAAATGATTGATGGGTTTCTTATAAGCATAATCCTTACTTTGGGTTGTCATGAAGGAATAAGTCAACGATGGACTTTGTGAGCTTGTAATGTGGCTTGAAAACGATAGTTAAAGAATAAAACTTTCAAGGACATTGCACCGAAGATCGCATTTTTCCAAAATTGCCCTATTTTGAATCCAAAGATCTTAGACTTTGTTTGCATTTTTCTCATCATTCACCAGGGATTTTCAGAGTCGATTTTTTTTCATTTACTTTTCTTGCTTTGCTTTTTGCCTCTTTTCCCTTTCCCTCAACTTGGTGGATTTTCACATGGTGAATAGCGTCAAACCCATGCTCCAGCAATTCAGAAATACAGCTAAAATTTTCTGTCATCAGAAATTTTCTTGACGGGGCCATTGCAAAGAACAGAAGTCAGGACTTTCGACTTTTGTAATGGGGTCAGGTGGGGTGCTTAGAAAAGTTAAGGCTTGAAGGCAGATTTCAAAAGTGGTTTGAAGAATCTGAGATCGCATTATTGCGCCAGCCCTATTTTAGGGCTAAACCAAAATTTGCCCCAGTTTATGCTCACTTGAGGCTTTTCTCTTTCATTTTCTTTTTTCTTTTGACTTTTCGGCCTTTTGCCATTCTTTGAAATTTGCCCCAGTTTATTTTTGAACTGAGATTCTCTTTTCTTCTTTTGTTTTTGATTTTGTTGCTTTTCACTTTTTCACTTCTTGAAATTTTTCTTTTCCAACTCAAACTTGCCCCAGTGTGGGGTTTGCGATTCTCAGGGGTTGCCAAATGAAGTATTCTATTCTGAAGGCTCAAAAGGGATAACTAGGGATAGAATGTTTGATTGGAAAAAGAAGATGGCCTGACTTGTATTCCGTTCCTTATAATAACCCTGAAAGGAAACTTTCATTAATGCGAAATTTCTTGCATGTATCTGAATTAACTGACTGAGGAAGACGCTTGTTCATCCATATTTGTGAAACATTGGCGATTCACGCGGACAAAACTCTTCCTTTTCTTCTTTCTTTTTTTTCAAAATTGGAACCCAAGTGGAATCAAATTTCTCCAATTTGCGGTTCCCTCCTTATTCTAGCATTTTTGTTTTTCCCCTTTTTGAAAAAAATCTCCAATCTCCCTCCCCAATGTGAGGTACGATCGTAAGTGCTTTGAAAAGAACCACCAATTTTAGCTCAAATGAGGATGCAAGGGATGATCAGTGTTTAGGTTGTAGAAACGACGGCCAAAGCATCATTCTTACACCTCATGACAACCAAAGTAACGAAATGGTTATTGAAAATCCATTCCCCTTTTTGATATTTGAAAATTTTCCAATATAGGGTAGTGATCATTAGGGCTCTTATTTGAAACGAAACTATTCTTTCAAAGGCTCGAATGGGAGAGCAAATGATAAAATCTGTATAGGTAGTGAAACGAATGCTCGAAGTGTCATTCCAAATTTTCAAAACAAACAAGGATAATGCACATTTTTGCTTTCACTTAGATGTGATTGAACCAGATTAGACACCTTGAACATTTTCAAGCAAAAGTTGCCCCAATTTGCAATTTATCAATCAATGTGACTGATTTTATTTTGGGGTTAAGTGAAGGAGAAAGGTATCTCATGGGCCTTCTGAGTGACCTCTTTTAATTTTATTGTGTAGCTCGGATCACCAATCTAGTGTACACAAGGATTTTAGAAAGCATACACTTGCGAATTTTCAGACTGGAGGTTGAAAAAACTCTCAATTTGGTCTTATTTCTTAAAATTCGTCATAAAATCTCTTAATGAGCTCAATAAAGAATGAAATGTACATGAGTATTATACAAAACAAATAATTGTCTGAACAAAAGCTTCATTATTGCCAATGTTTGAAAAATTTAAAAGCAATTCTGCAAAATTCCTTTGCACATGTATACACATTTTCTCTCTTAATATCCCCTTTTCCTTTGAGCAATGAAATCCCTTAGATGTTTTGCACGAGCGCTTTCAAATGAATTTTCGAATTCACTTTGTATGGCCTTATTGAAATATTTTTATGAATGCAGGGGGAAGGGGAAAAAACAAAGAGAAAATACCCTGAGTTAGTAATCAAGAATATAAAATCGGTATGCATGTCCTATGGGGGAACCCTTTTATGCCAAGGGTTGGCCTAGCATGAAAATGCAATCCTCTAGGGTAGGCACTATACCATACCTGATGAATCCGATCAATTGATTGAGTGAGAAATAATTTGAAAAAAATTTGGCCAATTTGGAGTGAGAAGAAACATTCGTCCTAAAAATAAGGACAAAGTCCGAATGAATTGATTATTTTGATCGACGCATGATGTGTTAAAAGGGGTAAAATAGTCAAATGCATTGAATGAAATTCGACTATTTATTCAAAATTGAATGGACAACCCTAAAAATGAATTAAACTAATCAAATGAAGCGAATGGAATCAATTGATTTAGTGAAACGATGATTTATTCAAAATTGACCGAATTGTTCTAAAAATGAATGAATTGACCACATAGATTGGATGAATTTGATCCAATGAATGGAAATGATGGTTTATTCAAAAATCGATGAAATTATCTCTCCTTTGGCAGTTTTACAAAATGCATTGCGATGCATTAGCCTATGAGCCTCCTACAATCAAGATTTGGCCTCAATAAGTTTACCATCTCACAATGAGGAATTATTTGCAAATTTCTTCGAATTAATGTCCTTTAAGCAAGGGATTGTTACCAAATACGTTAAAAATGGCCAAAGAATGATCGTTAGATACTCACTTTCTAATGTACCAAAGATCGCCCCAGGGTCATGGAAAGGATCGGATCCTACCTTACCTTGTGCACTACCCCTTTGGATGGTACGAAAATATAAACGTGCAAGTCTCATTGGATTAAGTATCCGAGACACCGGGTGGCTTATTCCTAATATGGAATTGCCTAAATGGCGTTCCTTCTAAGGTTTAATGCATGATGCCATTTATTAAAGCGAAGTGAATATGTGACAAATATGGCCTAAAGGACATAAATAATGCATCGGGGAAAAAGGTCTAAAATGAAATGTACTTATTAAAAATTAAGTGTAATGACTGAAATTTAAACATATAAGTTATCTAGTGCGTAAGTCACTAAAAGAGTGCCAAAGAGGCATCTTATTGCTATGGCACATGAATGCAGGCCAAGAAAACAAAGAAATGGTTAGTGCAATTGATAGTACACATAACACATTGGGAGCAATTAAGAAAAGAAATACAATAAAAACAAGTAAAAGGGGTAGAAACCCTTCCCTCGTGCCTAATGTGCTTAAAAAAAAAGTGAGACTGACTCTATCCTAAGCAAACTCTAACATGGATGCATGAGGCTGGGGCTCACTAATACGACTAGACTCGATAAGGTTTAAAAAGGTCCCCAAGCCTTCAGACCTAAGGGAATGGGTCGTCAATCCCAAGACCCTCGGTCGGTGGCTCGAGCGATCCCCTAGGTACTGCTATGGGCACAGGGCGCACCATCCACATACCTAGAGAAACCATTCCTAGTCCTACAAGGCGGTGTGGGAAAGAGCCCACGAAAAATAAAATAAAATGGGATAACAGTAAATAAACGTGCACGTATGAAGTGTTCCCTATTTTGAGGGAAGGGGTTGAGAACCAACGCGAGGCTCTAAAGGTGACATACACCCCCCCCAAAATGCAATGCAAAGCGCGAGATAAAACAAGTACAACATACATCCAACAACCAATCATACATACGTGAGTGAGGGAATAGCTTGATACGCGCGCGAGGCAAAAAGTCCTAAAATGGAAAATGCAACCCTAATATCCAAATGCTATGCATAAAAAGGGTAGAAAAGGGAAAAGAATGGCCAAATCAAATGCTTGGACCCACTTAGGAAGTCCCCAGTGGAGTCGCCAACTGTCGCGCCCCACTTTTTGATGTGTGGTGTGTGAGTAGTGGAATGGGAACGTGTGTAAAATGAAAAGTAAAAGGCCATGGGACTTAAGAATGCGACGATTTGGCCAAACAAAGTTCAAAAGGGGGTTTTTAATGAAAAATGGAGTCGCCACTTGGTATAGAGTTAAGGTGTACCAAGTCACCCAAAAAGTGATTTTTGGAAAAGCGAAGTAAACAATCCCCTTTTTAAGAACTTTTAGGTCTACGTAACCAAAGAAAGGGATCGGGGGTCACATTTGATAAGGGAGAAGGCAAAGGCAAAGCCTAAGGCACTCCCTTACCCTAGCAAAAGCTAGTTGCGTGACTTAGCCCTTCTTTTCCTAATTTCTTCTACCCAAAAATATGCGTTGCACGTTGGATATGACTAATGGGTATGAAAAAGAAATGCAATCCTAAATCTAAAATGTCTCTTACAAGGCTTTTGGTCCCAACCACATGAGTTGTGGTGGCCAATAAGGCAAGTCCTCATAGAGGTCGCGAATGATGCAAATGAAAACTCAAATATGAGTGTAAGTGTGCAAGTGTATGGAAACGTGCATGTGTGCAAATGTAAGACAGGTGCGCGTGTGCAAAGTGTAGAAAATAAAAGTGTTTGTGTGCAAATGGATGAAAATATGATAGTAGATACTTATAAGTGCAATTGGGTGCAATTTGTGAGGTGGAAAGACAAGTGACAAGGGAAAAAATGTGTGAGCATAGCATTTGCATTGAGAAGGACATGAGTAGTGAGAAAATGTGAACAAAAGAGTGAGAAAGTGAAATAAGAATGAGAATGTATGAACCTAGAGGAATGCATCAAGTCGGGTACGGGAATGACTCCTAACTTTGCGACTTTAATTTTCCCTTTGATTGGAAGGAAAAACTAGCGTGCTAAGGCTATTGGGTAGCCACACTCGCTCGTTTCCCTTATCGAAAGGGGACCCTCAAGCAAATGGACCCTATAACTAGTATGAGGACGCAAAAAACCTAAAATGAAAGGGGAAGGGTTGGAGGAGCATGCCAAATGCTAGAAAACTAAGAAAAATGCATGAAATGTAGTGAAACATGCAAGTATGAACTAGCGAGGGAAATCCCTAAGGGTCTAGCGTTGGACTAGCCCATCTATGAATTCCTACTAGCGTTGGACTAGTGGAAAGCGGGACAATGAGCCACAACTAGCGTTGGACTAGTGTGGTGACGTGCATTCATCCATCACATTCATCCATGACTATAGAAAGCAAGTAGACATGCAAATCATCTATAAACACGTAGCACATAACACTTAGCATGCTCGACTAGATGCAAGGGCCTAATAAAGCAAATTAACACGTAGCAACAAAAGCAAGCAATCAATCTAATGAACTTATTACACTTGCTAACTAAAACAAAAGGGAAGGGGAGAATGGACCAAAATGCTCTCCAAGCCCTATCTATTACAAGCCAAGAGGTGTACACATACCCCATAATGAATAACTTAAATAAAAGCAAAAGTAAATGAAATAAATGCAAGGAATTAAGGAAAGGCAAGGAAAGCGAAGTAGACATGCATATTCACATAACACGTAGGATCACATAGGGGAGAGACAAAAAAAGATAAAAGAAGTTATACCTCCCTTGGAATGGTGTCCAAATGAAAGGAAAATGGCTTCAAAACAATAAAACGGTCAAGGTACCACTTTATTTGGGAAAATTAAAGAAAATAGGCAAACACAAGCTCACTTGGTCATAAAACCCCTAAAGTCATGAATTAAGCGCAATTGAAACAAAGCATGGTAGTCAATTGAAACAAACAAGCAATGAAGTTGTAAAATTAAAAGCTACCAAGGACCAAATTGAGGAAATCATTCAATTGATTGGGCCATAGTAGGATAAAGGGGAACTTAGGGGGTTAAAGTGCAAGTTTGGGAAGCTATTTTGCATGCAAGCTTCATGCAACTACGTGAGAGAACTTCTGCAATCAAAACAAATAAATGAATTGCTGCAACTTTGTAACTTGCGAGTCTAACAATCAAAACCATCCAAGTCCTCTAACATAATTTGCCAAGACATCAACCAAATTACCTAGTGTTTGTAAACAGAAATTCTGGAGCAAAATATGCAGAAAAATCAACTAGGGGATGGAGGGAAACATTTTTGCAACGGTGAACAAGCCATGTTTGCTGCAGTTTTTTGTTTCAATCCAAACGCATTGATATGGAACAAATCCAACCAAAACAAACACACATGCAATGGCCTTAAAACCATGTTATTAACATCATCCAAATGTCATTATTTAACTCCGGGAATCAAACAGGGAATTGGGTACGAAATCAGCAAAAGAAGATGAACTTGGAGCATTGAAGGTTTCGGTCAATCAAAGTTTTCTTGTTTTCACCATTTTGCAGCTTGTTAACAACCCAGAAAAATTACATTAGACTTCAAAAAGCCATCATAAAACATTAGATTAAATCATGCAAGCTAATAACCCATTCAAGGTGCATCCCAGGTTATATTCAAACACGGTTTCCTGCTGCAATTTTCCTGCTGCCAACTTACGGTTCAAACAACACAGCCGAAATAACTAAAGCTTCTAGCTTGCAAAACAAGGGCAGTGTTATGGCCTGCTGTTATGCCACACTTTGCTACAATAAATTGCAGCCAGCGCACACGAAGACATCACCATCCAACAACAAACAGACCCAGTTGCATAATCAAACCAGACCCAAACCCCAGCTATCCAAAAAATCCAGTTTAGTAACATAGCTTCAAGGATGCAAATCTGCAATGTTGGCAACCAGATATCTTATGCAACCTACCCCCCCCCCCCGGTCCGAATGGACAAAGCTGCAATCAAGACATCATGCACAGGGCAAACATGGAACAACAAACACCTCGACAAGAGAGCAAAGTCCACAGATTCAATGAACAAGTTCAATCAAGACTCCGTTTTTCTATCACTCTGACTGGACGATTCTTAAACTAAGCGACCAAAGCCATGGCTATTAAACAACAACGGAAAAGGAAAGAAAAACAGCAAACAAAAGGAAAGAAATGCAGTCTAGTCGAATGGGCAAGGTTGTAGTAGAGTTTCTTTCGTGAATCTCTGCAACCCAAACCAAACCCATTATTCCGTCTCATAGCATATCAACCGAAGGGAGACTCGACCAAGCTACCAAATTTACTAGAAAAAGGAACAGCTTTTTGGCCCAAAAATGGACGGAAGGAAGAGTGTGGAAAGCAACAGGGAACAGGCAATCATAAACATTCAATCTCGACCAAATCTTGAAGCGAGCAGGGAGAAGGAAAAAAAACGAAGGTTACCTCTTCACTGCCCACGGATTCGAAACTGCAGCCGGCGTCTGCAAAAGGTTGAAGAGGCTCTACCAGAGATGAATCTTTGCAGACTTTGGTGAAGAAAGCGCGGGCTCGAGATCCAGGGCCTCTGAGCTCCTTCCCTTCTTGGTCTGGTTTTCCTACTCCTTCAACTCTCTCGGCTCCATTTCTGTTTCTTCCGCTGTCATCCTCTCGTTTGATTTCTTTTGCCCAGAAAGCTCTTCCTTTTCGTTCTTTTTCTCTAGCTATCTCCCCATTTTTCCCTCACAAACTCTCTATTCCTCTGTCCTCCTTCACCCTCAGCCTTACCCAGTTCTCTGTCTCTTTCCCTCTTCCCAGAACCCCCGTAGCTTTTTTGTTTTCTTTTTCCTTCAGCCGCCAACTCTAAGAACCTCTCTAGCCGTCCACTCTTTCAAAAACCTCCCTTTCGGCTGCAGTTCCCTTTCTTTTTATATTCGGCTAGCCACCCCCAAAACCCTGTATTCAATGGCTAGAAATCATCCCTCTCAAACCCTTTTTCTTGGCCATCCGATGAGTCTGCATTCGTCCCTTGCAAGCTGCCAAAAAATGCAGCGTGCCTGCCGCGACTGTCTTTTTTTTTTTTTTAAAGTAATTTAGCAAAATGATAATAAAATTAAGTAAAAACCAACAATTTAATTAACATCAGATAAAAATAAATAAACTAGAAATAATAAACAGCAAAATGGCAATTTTTCATTTTTCTTTTCATTTGTTCATTATTTTCCTCTTTTTCATCATTTTTCTCTTTTTCAAATTAGTAGATAAAATAGTAATAAAATTAAATGAAAACCAATAATTTAATTAACATCGGATAAAAATGAATGAACTAGAAATAATAAACAGCAAAATTGCAATTTTTCATTTTTCTCTTTTTCTTTCATCACTTTTCATTTTTCATCATTTTTCCCTTTTTTCCTTTTTTTTCTTTTTCAAATTAGCAGATAAAATAAATGCTTGTAAACTAATTAAAATAGAATAAGAGACACGAAACAGGAATCAACCAAAATAAATCTAAAATCGAAACAAATAAATCCAAAATTAATAAAAAAAATAAAATCAAATTCGAAACCAAAAATTTGGTGTCTACAGGATGAGATGCCACTAAACTGGTTCATGTGAGCAAGCTATATTCTTTTGCGTGAAAGTACTAATTGTTTATCTGAAATGTTTACTTTAAATTTTAATGACTTATCTTGTGGTCATTTACTTTCTTCACTTTGAGATTGTGATACATGTGATTGTCAACTTGCTTCTTTGATTGCATGTTTTCTTAAAACTTCACTGGGTGAAATCTCACCCCATTAGTTTGTTTTCCTTACAGAGGGCTAGAACTTGGGAGTGTGAGTTGGAGAAGGCCGAAACTTCTATCTAAGTTTGTTGTTAAGTGTCCTAGTGAACACTTCTCAGCTTTATCGATTTTGTTTAAATTTGAATCTTTTCTTGTATTTTGAGTCTGTATGGACAGTCATTGTTAATGTATATATATTTTGAAGTTTGACAAGTGTTATTGTCTTCGAGGCCATTGTTATTGCTTTTAAAATTCGTGAGTGAATCTTGACAAGAGTCAGACAGGCAACCCGCCAAACCCTAGGAAACTCTATAGGGAGAGGTAGGGTCGTCACAGAATTAACACCATTAACTCACTAACTCCAAACAACTCAATTTTTCATTTAATTACCTTAAACGAAATGTTCCAATTTCTTCTTCAATAATTTACAATTTTTCACAAATGTCAACTTGTAAGCAAGATAATCAATTACACATCATTAACAAGTCACATTGTGGCTAATTAATACATCCAATAAGGCTCATCAACATTCCAAACTCATTTTTTCAAAATTTCAAAAGATAGGAATATGTTCAATATTGAACTAGCATACAAACCATCACATTCCTTTTTTTGAGTAATAAAACATGTTTAAACAAGTTAAATAAGCCATATAAACAATAACAACATCAATAAAATTTCAACATGCACAATTTGGCAAATTCTTCAAGAAATGCTCAAATGGAAACTCTTAATCTACTAAGAAATAATAAAGAAACTTACCTCCAATGTGTAGAGTGATGTTTGGTGATGTAAAAAATGCAAAATTCCTCAAAAATTTTGTCCAAAATAGCTCCCAATTAAGCAAATTTTAATTTAAGAAAACCTAGCTTCAATGAGTTGAAAAGGGATTTGTGGTTGCTTTTGGTTGATTTTAATGCATGGAAGTGAGTCTAAACTAGGTTTGGGATGATTCTATGGTGTATGTTGGCAAGAAAAACAAGTTAAAATAGTGATTTGTGAAGTGGTTTGGGAGTGTGTGTGCGGGTGTATGTGGAAGGAAGATGAAATGAAGAAAAACTCGCTGTTGTTTAGCCTTTTAAAAGCAAAATCCAGGGATCCGCAAGCTTCACCTTGCGGATCCCCTTCGCGATTCTTGGAGGGCCCCTTTTTGTATTAAAACAGAACCACAAGGCTCTTTTTTATCAGGGATCCACGAGCCTTATCTGTGACGCCCCCACTTCACCCAAGGGCGAACCCAAGGGTATCGGCGGGACGCCTGCCTAGCTCTCGTCAGGACTCGATACCATTCCAATCCGAACTTAATGTAAATAACCAAATAATTAAAAAAATTGAACTGAAAAACATAGTCACTTCCATACACAAGTGTTCAATCTTACATCACAAGTTTTCAAAATACATCAATTTTCCCAAAATGTACAACTTCCAAAAGTCGTCTAATCAGTACAACCAAAATTCTAACCAAAAGAGCCATCAAGTAGGCTTTCCCATAATTCCTTCCATCTCAGCTCCTGTTAAGGAAAACAAATCTAACGGGGTGAGCGAATGCTCGTGAGGCCAAGAAAACATGCAAAACACGTAGTTCAAATAACAATATCATTTAAGCGAAAAAGAAAGGTGTAACATTCAAGCAATTCACAAATTTCAATCAACACATTCAATGAGGATACAGGAGCTCTCAAGAGATAATTTCCAATTGCTTTGGGCAAGTTCGATCGAATACCTCTACGTGGTGACACTCCGTCAACCGGGTAGGTATTTAATTTGGTAGAACTTCACTTACTCTAGTTATGATTCTGAGTCGACATGAGAGGTACCTCTCACCCGAATCGGTGTGGTACATGCTATCGCTCAGGGAATCAATTATACGTTTATGGTTCTGAGTCGACATGAGAGGTACCTCCTACCCGAATCGATGTGGTACATACTATCGCTCAGTGGTCAATGAGACATCGCTCCAATCGACTTATACTTTGTTTATGATCCTGAGTCGATATGAGAGGTACCTCCCACCCGAATCGGTGTGGTACATACTATCACTCAGTGAACTAAATTCGGGATTTTGAGCGTCAAGATATAGAAGCTCAAAGTTGGTAAATTTTCACTACTAAACAGTGAATTTTCCAGATTTGAAAGTAAATTTTGGGACATCATTTGGGTATCAAAATGGTCTTAGAATAACACCAAATTTGGTACAATTCAACTTCCATAGGAGGACTACTCCTCTATCAAATTTCACATAAAAACTAATACGGGAAGGTAGTTAACAAAACTATCAAAGTTCAAGAAATTCCCAAAACAAATCTGTCTTCTTGTTTTCTTCTCCATTTTCAAACACTTTGCACCATGAAATCAGTCCCATTTTGGTTCATTTGTGAAACCAAGGTCCAAGAAACATTTCAAAAACAATTGATAGTTGGTTGACATCAAAAGTTTCAAAGCAAAGCATCTAACAAACAACCAAATCAGTTGGCCAGCAAAAAGTAGGGTTTTCCAGCTTTGTTGTAGTTTACAAATTGTACCATATCTCACTCAATACAACTTGGAATTGAGAATGGTCAGTGGCGTTGAAAACTAGAATCATAAGGTTACATTTCATCAGAACAAATCGTTTTGAAAATCAGTTCATAGGTAGTTCGAATTCAAGTTACAAGATGCAGCTTACCACTATCATTCGAACAGAACAGCGGAACAGAATAGGAAACTTTGGTGAATCACTACGGATCACTCAATTCGAAAAAGATGATGAATTTTATACCGTTGGAAAGCTACAAATGTCTATTTTCAAATACCACAAACAGCACTCGATTTTGATGTCTGTACAAAAAGATATGTTTGATCAAAGGGACACTGTTCAAGCTGTCCGAACATAGTTTCCAGATTTGATTAAATTTCAAAATTCATGTTTTGCTCAACCAATTCAAATGATTTTTGGTAGAAACTTTCTACACACCATATACAACATATATACATTAGTTTCACAGTCATTTTAGCACTAAAAATTTGAAATATAAACAAGGCAAAATAGAACAGATTTCAGCCAGCATTCCTGTGCAATTTCCTTCAATCTTTCCTTCGATTCTCTATCCATAATCGTCTTAAACAACACTTAAACAACTCAAACCAAGCATTATATCATCATATCAGCCCATACAACCAAGGTGGGAATTCATAGAGCCCACTTCAACCAATCCAATCCAAGTAATAACAACAATAATGAAGCTACAAGCTTCAAAGCCAAGGATAAAACCCATTAAAGCCAAGAATGAAAGATTAGATGGTGTTGGATAGTTACCTCCTAGCTTTGAGAGAAACCAGAAATTTTTGGCACCAAAAGCTCCAAGAAAACCGCCAAGATGAAGTCTTTCTTCTAGCTTAAGTGAATTCCCAAGTGGTTTGTGAGTTGGATGCAAAGTTTGAGATGAAATGGAGGAAGATTTGTGCAAGAATGATGAAGAGCTTTCTCTTCTTCTTCCCTTGAGAGTTTCGGCCAGCCAAGATGAGAGGAGAGAGAGTGTGTGGCTGATGAATGAAGCTTCCTTTGGAAGCTTAAGGTTTTTGTGGTTACAATTTGTACAAAAGTCAACCATAAATAGTGTTCGCGCGCGTGCGTTTCGTATCCGTTTTCTCTCGAGTTTATTACACTTGTGCACTAAACCTCCAATGTAATTCCTTTAACACTATAATTATTCACTCTTAGTAGTCTAGTATTAATTTCTTAAATCTCCACTTAGTCGCTCCGGCTCGATTTACGCGAACTTCTAATTCGCGCGCGATAAAGCGAAACTTAAAAGAAATTCTTATAACGATAATATAATTAACTAACTCTAGGGTAAATAATTATAAAAATAACTATTTTAAGAATAAAACATGAGTCCTCAAATCTCCAAGACCATTGCACTCTCGAATCGGATATTATTTCGAAAAACGTGTATTCGCCATTTCTCGCTAAACGAGTTGTAAAAAAATTAAATTTGCTAACGGGACGTTTTAAAAATGTAAATGAGACATTGTTTCGTGTAAATGGATTTAAAATGGTTGAAATAAATTATTCGGAGAAAACGAGTGAATAAATATTTAAATAAGACAATGAAATAGAATTAAAGTAAGTAAAAATTTGGGTCCTCACATTATCTCGCAGATCTCTGATTTTTTGCAATAAAGTGCAGAAATTGCACTTTTGCACTATTCCATTGAATTCCTTTATTTCTAAAAACATGAATTCGATCATTTTTTCACGAAGTGTAATGTTTCAAACAATTTTAAAATGATCTAAACATGCAATCTAACTTTTCATAATGAATCAAAAACATCTAGATCACAAATTGAGGGGTTGAATTCTTCATTTCATGTCCCTCACCAACCTCCAAGAATTGACTTTTGCTTCTTTTCTTGAACCCTTCAAAACAAACATAACGAACACATTTCAAGACACAAAACAAACATGAAAACACACTAAAATGAAATAAATTAACATAAAACATTGGGTTACCTTCCAATAAATGTTTCTTTATAATCATTAGCTTGACTATTATTGTGTCCTTGTCAAGACGGCTTCGTTAATGAGTAATCCACTAATTTTGGACGTGGTGGATTAACAAATGGTGGTTCCACTTTATAAGCCCTAGTTTCAAATGAATTGAGACTCAGATGTGGTTTATCCATCTCAAGTGTTTCATAGATTTTACCTTGTATGTGCACTACTTGAGAACTCACCAAAGGAACATCCGCTTGCCTTTCTTGGATGACTTTGACTTTAGAACCTACACTCTTAAGACAATCCTCAAGAGGGGTTATATATAAATCATTCATGCTTGCCTCTTGAGGTTCAAACTTCATTCCAAAGGCATTATCATGTGAAATGAATATTTTCTTATTAAAACAACGATCAAAGTTATCATTATCATCAAAAAGGCATCCATTTTCATATGAAACATCCTTACCACTCATGCTAGGGTCAATTTGCATATTATTAGAAGAAATAACTTCACACAAAATATGTAATTGGTCTTGAATTGTCCCAAAATGAGAGGCTAATTCATTTAGCCTTTCCTCAACCCTATCAAAACAGTCGGAAGTCACATTAGTTAGCCGTTCTAAATTTGAATAAATTTGATGAGGTAACCTTTCTATAACTACCTCCCAAGTTGGTTTAAATTCATTAGCTAGCTAATCTTTCACTAGCTTGCTTCCAAGATAAAGGTGCATTAGCTAACTTTTCTATAGCTAACTCTCAAGATGACTTAGATTCATGTTGGACACATTCGGATTGGTAATCATAAGAATTTGAAGATTCACTATATGCATATTAATTATTCCAACCATAATCACAACAACTACCCCAACTAGCATTGCAATGATCAAAATAAGAATTGTAGTGCCCAAATTCATCATAATAATTCACATTTTGTACTGTATATATTCATAAGTAGCATGATAATATCTACACAAGTCACAAATCACATTATTAGAATTAAAAGCATTAACATTCTTCTTTTGCTCAATCACATGCATCATATTGTCCAAACGATCAAGTTTAGCATTTAAAGCACCTACACCATCTTCAAATGACATAACTCTAAGCATCCTTCGGCTACCTCTATTGTAGAAGTATTGGAAGTCATAAGGATTTCTTGCCCAACTTCCTTCTCTCATGCATTGATCACCCAAGCGACCTATCCTCCTCATTACCTAAAAATGCTTTTTAGCAATCTTAAGAGCAAGATTAGTAAGAAAAATAAGTGATAAAACACATATACAAACTAAATTCAAAAACAAGAGACAATAACACACAAAACTAATAAGACTCAACACACGAACAAGCAATTAGACTCGACTTGGACGAATCATCAAACAAAAGATGTGCAATAAATACAACTAAAATGGCTAAACTAATAAAATCATCTTAGCACCGATATTGAACCAAATCTTCTCTGACAACGGCGCCAAAAACTTGACGTGGTTTAGGCTTTCAAGTCATAAATTCCTAATTATCAAATCAATTAAACCCAATTATCTCAATTTTTTCCAAGCATACGGGTCAATGAGTATAGTGATGATTAGGGTCGATCCTACAGGAAAAATTGTCAACCACCGGTGGTTTTTGAATTCCTCTATTATTTAGACTATCGTAAATAAAGCAAGTAAATTTACACTACTATCATACAAAAAAAGGAGTAAAATTAACAAAAAAAAGTTCTTTGGGTTATGGAATTTCTATCTACTCATGCAAATGAAATAACCAGTTATATGAGTTCATTATCTTGGCTAGTTATGGCGTAATTTTCAAATATACATAATACACGCTTTCGCCGATGTATCAACCATATCTATAATTATTAAGGGTAGGCAAAAAAACCCGTCGACCCAAAAATCCGAGCAATCCAATCCGACCCGCACCGAAAATTAGGATATCCGATCCGATTTCTATCAGTTGAGTAGATGAGGGTCGAGTACCCATAAAATTTGAATACGGATACGGGTTGCAAAAATAAAAACCCGCAGGTACCCGACTCGGAGGTATATTATACAAATATTAAAAAATATAGGGGCAATTTTATAATTTCCTTAAATTATTAACCCTAAAGACCTAAATTTTATCAACGTTCAGTTTTTCACTTTCCAAGTTTCCCTCTATCTTCAGTCTTTAGCCGAATATCTCCTCTTCTTCTCTTCAATTTTCACCATAACAATTCCAAATTTCTCTTCAATTTTCACCACTTCGTGCTACAAATATACGATTGTCTTAGAATCATGAGAGAATCACAACCCATTTCTGATTTGCTGGTGCTCCTCAAAGCAAGCCTCAAGCAGAAGTTGCAGAACGCCGGAACGTCAATGTAAACTCTCAACCTTGTAAGTGCATCGTAGTATTTTCGGTGAATCTGTGATGCCCACTGCCCAGATTCTTGACAGGAGACATGGATTTTTTAATGGATTAAATCAGAAAAATAAGGAGGGGGAAGGGAATAGCATCTTTGCTAGGTGACAGAAAGGTGGAGTTGGAAAATGCAGAACTCGTACTTATTGACTTTGCTGATGCTTCTTAAATAATTAAAGTTTACTTGTGTGTACTTCTGTAGTTATTCGCATCAGCATGTAGCATCTCTTTTAGCCTATGATTTCTTGAATTTTAGTAGGCTTGTGAAAGTTGTTGGGTTGGGGGAATTTGCTTTTGGAACCAAGAGTTGCTGAAGTTGATTTGGTTGGCACTTCCTTTTCTGTTTTTTGTTTATGTCGAAGCTGAATTTGGCACTTATTCTCTATGTTTTCTTATTCTGCTTTAGTAATTAATTGGAAGGTGATATTTGTTGTGCTTGAAAAATGGATATTAGTAAACATGAATTATAAGGACGGGTACCCGATGACCCACCCCTTTTTTTCGGGTACCCGGTCCTCGGGTATCCAAAGATAAGTGGAGCGGATTAGGGTCAAAAAAATAGTGATCCGATAGATTAGGGTCGAGTCAGCCAAATCACGTTTGGGGCGGGTACCCGACCCGTGCCCACCCCTAATAACTATTACACACCTACTATCATGATATGAAACTAGCTATAGATTCATTAAATTCTATGAAATTACATGGAACAAACCACCAAAACCACAAAAGTGTAACCCTACATTAGTGAGTTAACTCCCTAGATTTAACACTTCCATGAACTAGTGTTAGATCACAATGATTATTAATGAAATAACACCTTTAGATAATCACAATTAATAGATCCAAGTTAATCATGATTTTATTAACAAAAGAGTTAAATAACATGCTCAAGAAATAAGCTTAAATAATCGTGAAAACTTCACTTAACAATCATAGAAGTTCATCCGTTCTCTAGGTATAAAACTAGCAAAACTTGAAAGATATGAAAACAAGAATCAAGTTTGTTTTATGACCAAATATTAAAATCAATACAAGAAATAAAGTGATATGAGAATTGTCATCCTTGTTACATGAGTCTCAAACTTTCCATTTTCATCCTCAACTTCGTCTATGCTTAGTTGCATACAAGACTTGAATGAAACAAACTACTTTTCTACACTACTAAACTAATGAAATAAGAAAACTAGTGAAGGTTACATTTTTTGTGGTAGTTTCTAGCCTTCTAAAGTTATTCAAATAAGCTCTCCAAGGCCTCTATTTATAGAGAATTAAAGCTCATAGTGAGTTATTTCTAGTTGGCAGTTTTGTCTCTTGAAATCACCAAAAGGTGTTTCTTGAAATCTCTGTACTTGCTTGCTTATATCCAACCGAAATTCTTGTAGACAAATTGGTCAAAAAATTTGTGTGAATAGAGTGCAAGTTGTAGAACAAGCTGCAGCTACAATTCAAGGATCTGCAAGGCTAGATTCACGACATTCACCTCGCGGATCTTTCTCTTTTGCAGGTTTCCACCTTCAGCTTCAAATCTTCTCTTTGCTCTGTTTTTTGTCCAAATTCAACTACTATTTTCTTGATGATGCAAGCCGAATTAGCTCTTGTCAAAATATAAAAGTTGTATCCCTTTGAGTTATCTTTCCAATTCATTAAGAATCATCTCATTTGGAGCTCTGTAGGCTATGAAATGACTAAAATACCCTTCACTGGTCAATCCCCTGTTTCAAATTTCAACAACAAATATGGCCGACTGTATTTCAACTTTTTGACCATGAAAATGTGTGTACTGGACTTTGATATCTATATGAAATGTAGATCTGTATCTTAGTTTCAAAATGGCTTAAGAATCACCTCAATCCAATACTTGTATCTCAAGATATAGTTGAAATACCAAAAGCTGTCAAAGTTGTCAAACATTTCTACTTTAAATCTTGATTGCATTTTATCTTTTGAACATTTTACATCATATTCACTTCAAATCACTTCAAATCATTAGCAATCATCCAAATATCTTCTAAATTCACTCCATATGATGATTGAATCATTAAAACTTACAAACGCATGAAATTTTCATCACTTTAAACACATAGAAATGCAATTTTTCACACTTTGAACCACAAAATGTATAATTCACTAGAAACCTAGTTAATTAGCTATAAAAATGACTAAAACACATCAAAACTCAATAATAAAATATATTTAAAATACTCAAAATGAAACTTATCAGTTATATTTCTACGAGTGGCCAAAAATGAGATAACTCATCTTTCACAGGAGGTGTTAAATTCTTAAAGATTATTAACCACCTTTCTGTATTTCAAGTAGTATAAACCCATATGTTAATACTTTGAGCATTCCCTTTTGTGGGAGCAAACAAATAACATAGAATATAACAATCCATACTCAAAGTACCATGATAATCCTAAATCAAAGGATCACTTATATAAAACGTCATTTAGAGATTAATTCTTTTGGCACAAAAGAAATCTCTATGCAGAATCCAGTGAACTTGATCATGCTATCAAGGTATATGCTAGTTTAACCGTATCAACAATGTCCCAATCTTGTTAATACTTTGACTAGAGATATTTAAGAATAAACTTTATATTTAATCAAATGAACCTAATCATCATAACATTTATGATTTCATTGATCAAGTTCATTTTAGGGACTTTATCATACAAGTATAAATATACAAACAATCAATATGATAAAGATGTCATTTATTAATATATAAATAGTTCAAGTACATAGAAAATCCCTAAAAACGATTATCTTTACGGCATATATACTTTCACGTAGCTGACAAAGCATGTCTTGTTTACGTTACAAGTAACTTGGATAATTTAACACTTATTGCTCCAGTCTAAATTTCATCAAAAGACATTCCAATCCATTTTACAGATCTTTATACCTTTTCAAGTTTGTTACTTTTCCTATCTTTTTCTCATTTGTTAAGGTCCACCATTCTATGGAATTGCAATTCCATAGAATAGTAATCCTATCAATTATCATCCTAAAACATTGGATTGCAAGTGTATGAAATTCATAAAGAATTCAATTAGAATTTCAACTTAACACATTAAGAATTGAATTTACTTACATGTAAGACTTTATTATATGAGAATTATATCTAGTTGTTGGGTTAAAACAAAAATTATTTGTTTGTTGCATTTAGTTAATCTAGATAGTAAGCTTTAAAAGAGGTAAGATGGTATTTTGTAGCAATACATGTATATACAAGAGCTCAACCCATGCCTACTGATAATTACATCTACTAGACTTGCTACTTAATAATTTTCTATGTAAGAGCTATATATTTTTGCACTTGGCCTCCCATCTAATTGCACTTCAATACTTTGCTATTTATGTACGTATGCTTGAATGTATATCACATTATTTATTTTCATGCCCCCACTTTAGATGAACACTTTTGTTACTATTTGTTTTCATCCTATGACTAGGGCTGTCAATCGAATCAAGTAGCTTGGTACTCGACTTGAACTTGGCTTGAACCAGACCCATTCAAGCTTCTTTGTTTAGGTATCAATCCAACCCTGAACATAATTTCAAGCTCGATAATATTAACAAACCAATTACGATCTTTATATTGCCCGACTCGATATGTTCAGGAACATATAAGACAAGAAAATTTCATAAAAATATATCTAAAGTTTCCTTTCTTATAGACTCCACTTCTTTCCTTCCTATATATTGCTTATCTTATAAAATAGCAAGCATATAATACTCTTATCTCTTGAATAGGTATAATTGACTTTAATCACATCCCTAATTCATCGTAATAGATTTCTTGAATATCAGAAAGCAAAAATTAAGGGAAAAAGCAATAAATTAGGGTGAAAATCTCTATATAATACAACATAAAATTTCAAACCAAAACAAGTTTTAATTGTATGTGTTTGAGTTCGATACTTAAACAAGCCAAGCCAAACTTTTCATGAGCATACATCAGTAATTTCAAACCAAACTTGATCAATTTCTTTCAAAAAATTATCAAACACAAGCTAAATTCAAACCATTTTTTAATTTTCAAACTAATTCTTAACATACCTTTGTCAGCTTATCGAGACTTGTTTTAAACCCTACCTATGACTATTTTAAGCAATTGAGCCCCACTCCAGTCCTATTTTTGACGCCTTTGGCACTCTGCATACCTAACAAACCTTGATTTCTCAACTATCTTAGTTGGCACATTCTACTTCACTACCGACGGTTGGCAGTGAAGTACACTTCATACTACAGAGTACTTACAAATCAGAATACTAATGCTTTGAGAGCTGCATGTACAGTCTTACTTTGACCTTTTTCAATTATTACTGTCTCATGGACATATAAATGAAAGTTGTTTAAGAGGTGTTCATTGGCATTCATTAAAATATATTTTAGGTGTAAAATTTTTAAAAATATAAGATTAATTAAAAAAAGAGTGTAAATGTGAGAGAGGATAAACATTATTAGTGTGTGTATATAGATGATAAGTTGGGTAAAATTTAGATGTGGTAATGAGTGTCCAATGGATATGCATTAAAAAAACCCTAAAACAAAAATAGCATACAATTTGTAAAATACCATTAATTGATCCATGAACAGACCAAGTCAATGCATTTATCAAAACCAAGTCCTTACTTGATAAGCTCAAGAGATGTTACGTTACTCTTTTAAAAATTAAAAGCTATAAATCCAATTTTAATCATAAGCAAGAAAATGTGTATGTCTTTATTATTGGGGATAATTTTAGAAACCTCCCTTGAGATTTTTGATAATTTCACTGAGCTCATCTAAGATTTTCAAAATTACACCTACCTACTTTGATTTGATAGTTTTGGTAACCAAACCTTAAAATAATATTGAGTAGTCAAATTTTTAATGAACACCCAAAAATGCCCTTGTGTAATGAGTTTTAATTTACTTCCCTATACAATTATAAGATTATCTAGTATAATTATGAGAAAAAGTGCCAAAATTTTCTTGTCTATATCTACTATTTGATAAACAACTATAATAATAATTTTATCACTATGATAGGATACTTTTGATGATATTTTATTATGGATTTAAATTTATAACACATAAAAGAAAATGTTGAAATAATTCTTTTGGAGTTTATGAATTTTTTGAGTAGTGGGATTATCATAATTTAGTAGTGGTTTTAAGCTATTTCTTTTTCATTTATTGTTAATTTTGATATCAAAAAATAGAAAACAAAGATCAACAAAAAACATTGGATTACATATAAAGCTAACTCGTCAACAAAAATTCACTAGTTTGACATTTGGTTACAATAGAAACTAGAAGCAATAGTGGTAGTTCTACAATTTTATCAGCGAAAAATAAAAAAAGGAATAAGAAGAAAACAAATGAAAAAATAATTTTATAACTCATTCTAAGTCTACTAAACAAGGGAATTTCATTAAAATATTTAAGGGTAGTATTGTCATTTTAAATGGCAAGAGAGATATGTGTAATTTTTAAAACCTTGAAGGAGCTAAATGAAATAATTAAAAACCTCAATGGAGATTTTTGAAATTATCCCTTATTATTGAAAATCAAGACTCAATCACCACATTTCAAAGCATTATATTGTGGGCTGTGTGGAAGATGCATCGATAATATAAACATAAAGCTGCTGTTGTTTGTCTTAAACAGCAGAATTTGCCAATTTGGAAGATTAAAAATAAAAAATTGCTTTATCTCTCAATTTATCATCAAGTGATTTGGACTAACTACACATTCATCCCAACCATGTACTAAAATTTGCTACAAGTAAGAAAATAACATTTTATCATTTCTTTAAAAATGAGAATTAGTAACAACAATGAAACTCCAACCTCCACCAAGTTTTAACTCCTATCATTCTTTATCTACTAAAGGGGAGATATTTAGATTACATAAATTACAATACTTCAAAACCTAAAATTGAATTTAGTTACCTCAAATTAGTTACATTAAGATCATTAATTACATTTACACCCCCCTAATTTCATGCAAATTTACTACAACCAAGCAAGCTAAAATGTTATTCTTTTCTTTCTCTCTCAATCAAGGTCTCTCTACTTTCTCTCTACAAAGCCTTTATCAGTTTTTTCCTCCATGGGAGATAGACCTAGCCCTCAAGTCAATGTCTCCCTCCCTCTGCATTTATTTTATGTTTTATAAAGTTTCTCGTAAGGTATTCTAGTAGGGGTTTTTTCTCTTTGTAATATTTACTAGTGAGAGTTTTTTTCTCTTCTAAAGTTTCTAGTGAGAGTTTTTTCTTTCTCTTCAAAGATATCTTGGTGAGAATCTTTGTTTAGTTCTGTTTTTTGTTCTTTATTAGATCCAAGAGTTTTTCAGACCTATATGTCAATTTTGGGATTTCTTAGGTTATTTCACTAGATCTCAACATCAACTTTAAACTTGAATCGGTTGAATAGCAGATTTGATAGCATTGACATGTACAGCTATTCATTGGGCTATTCGTGATTTATCTGATGTATTGTAGTTTCATTCTGATCTTGTTATTTTCTAAATCTTTAAATCTAGTGATTTTTCAAATTAGTTGTATCTGTGACATGTTCAATGGAATGAAATATAATATTGTATCAAAAAGTGAGCAAACTAAAAAAAAAATAGCAAAAGAAATGTTTCTTGGATCTATCGGACAATGAAAACTAATAAGTAACTCTTCAACCTCCACTTTCATGTTACAAGTTATATCAACATACAAACTACAAATTCACAATTTTTTCCCCTTATTCAGGCGAACTGGGTATCCCATAAAGCAAAATAAAAAGAATTAAGCAAACGTATTAATGGGTCTTCAATTAATCTGCTATAAAACTTAGAAAACCAGTAAAATCAAACAAAGGGGGAAACCGAAAATAAAGACGACGCATTTAAGCAGAATTTAGTGCGGCACCAAAGATTTGTCTCCCTGTTCAAGATCGAAAAAAAAAAGCAAATAGCACCGCCACACATCTCATATGCGGTGACCCAGATGAAGAAAACCCTCTGGATTCATCTCATTCTTGCTATCATATTTTTCTTTACACAGTATTCCAAAAAATCTGCCGCCTAGTATGATGCGGGGAAGTCTCTTTTCATGTTTAATCTTCGCGCTTAAACTTTCCAAGCAATTACCTCTAAGCCTCCTTTGAAGTAGTCCTGCATAGATTCAAGGGATAATTTCAGAAACTTCCCCTGAGGTTTCTGACAATTTCACTCATCTCCCTTCAGATTTGAATAATTACACTAACCTCCCTTCATGTAGTAAACTGACTATAATATCCTTCATTTAAAAATAATTCCCACAACAAAAAAAAAACCTACAACTACAACTAGTCTTTCATTTTAAAGTAACGGCTACCACACAAAATAAACTCTTATTCTTTCTTTCCGACTCTCTTTCCTACCTTCTTTCTCCTACATCTCATAATCCATTATTTTTTCACAATTGCCATCTACAAAATTATCTAATACATCTCGAATCCTCATTATTATGGAAATAGATCCTCTCTCCCTTTTTTTGTTACCTTTTTTTGTAAGTATTATTGAATTGAAATTGCCAAAAGACAAGTTATCGAATTAGATTTGTTGTCAAACTAAATGAAGATGAAAAGGATGACGGTGATACAGAGTACATATGAGAAAACAAAAGTGATAGCTAAAAAGGGAATATAAATTGAGGAAGGTTACGTTATTATACCAATTTGATAAAAAATAATTTTGGAATATAAAAACTACAATTAGATTTGCCTAAAGACATGGAATGTGGTTTCTAGTGTTGCTTTTGGCTGCTCTACGTTGGTATTCTTGGTGGGTGAGATTATTTTAGCATCAACAATATTGCAACCATTTAGATTGAGTTTGGAAAGTGACATTGGTCAATTCAAACACTGAATTTAAGTAGAAAAAAGGGGCTAAAGATTAGGTTGAATACAAACTTTAATTGTCATAGTTGATTTGCATAGGAAGCTTTGGGGCGGCAACAGTGAGCTGTCAAAATTGTGAGAATATGGAGATTAAATTGAAGTGATTTATTGAGTTCATTAGGATGAAGGTTATGTCGTTTACAATAGTTGCAATGTAGAAGAAGTTTATTAGTGAGTTTTTCACCCTTTTCAATAATGAAGGGGTGTTTTAGGATTTTTGAGGACAAATTTAGCATACTAAGTCTATATTGTTACTGAAATACTAATCATAGGGGAGTTAAGTATAATTTTTTAAACCAGAGGGGAGCTTCCTGGAATAGTCAGAAACCTCAGGGGAGGTTTCTAAAATTATCCCTAATGTTAAAAGGACAAGGAAGTGGACGGTCAACAAACCCAGGCAGATCCTGCAAAATTTTCCAAAGCCCGTCCAATACTTTAGGTTGACGAAACAAAGAGCCGGCGGAAGAAAGAAATAATGAAAAACTTACAAAGACTTGACTTAGCCCGTCAACTTGAAAGCCACTCTTTTAGTCGTTTTTCAATAATTGTATGGTATAAAAATTTGCTTCTTTTTTTTTTAATTTCTGAAACGAGTATAAAATGTACTTGGCAATCAAAAAAAGCCTCAAGTGGCTGCTCGGGCCTTGATAATGTAAAAAAGGTTTTACCAAAAAAAAAAATGTAAGAAAGGAATTCGGTCTTTAATGTACATTATTTATGCCCTTCACTTTTATTATCCATCTTCTACACAGAATTTCTGTTTGGGGAAAAACTACTCTGAATTTGGTTGCCTCTGCTGCTCTGCATGACAGATAAAGTTCGTAAGCTGTAATCAGTTTCTCTCTTTTGCAGTCAAAGGTATGTAAGGCATTGTATTGCCTATTGCCTTCTGGATACAATTCTTTTCTTCGATTTCTTTTCCGCTTCTAGACAATTGTGTTCCAATTTGGTTTCCCTTACTTTTCCTTTTCATAAATCTGCAGTCCTCCTATTTTACAAATGTTAATTCTATTTATTTAATGTTAATGGACTTTAATTTTAGCTTACAATAATCACTGGATTCGCCCAAGTAAACATGTACAGTAGTTTGAATCATGGCCTGACAATTGGGGAGGTTGTTAGGGTGTGAGAGGGTTGGGACTTGGGAGGGATTGAAGGAAAAAGAAAGAAAACTTACGATAGATAGCCATTGGGATTATAAGTACAGTTTGATACTTTAAGTCATGCTTTGGAAATGAAGTGCAGTATGCTTTACAATGAAAATAACAAAAGGTACTTGACCATAGTTATTAAACAAGGGCTGGCCGAACCGATTGGGCTGATGGCCGAGCATTAGGCCGAACTAGGTCTCTAGTTTGATTAGACAAGGAATTGATTCGATCAAATTCATTTGACCTGCTGGTTCAATTGTTATAATTGATCTTTTTATTTTATTTTATTTTTACAATTGTAGATCTTTATTTTTGAAATAAAGCATACATATGCTTTTGACTTGGTACATTGGATTTTCATTTAAATATGCATGAGAATTTACCACTTGTTTAGTTTTTATTTGATAACTAATTATTATTTTTAATAAAATTGTTTACTTTTCTGTTATACAATTAATCCTTTTAATTTTCAACTTCTCAATATTTGAGTAGTTAGAAAAATTATTTTTAAATAAAAATAGAACAATGAAAAAAATAATGTTATATATTTTTTAAAACAAGTGACACAATTTTATTTTATATTTGACTCTATTATTTATTTATGTAAAAGTATAATAAAATGAAATTAAATCTTCTATTAATATCTATATTTTCATTATATTATATAGACTGAAATTAAATCTTCTACGTACAATAATTAGTATTTAAAAACACTTTATTAGATACTTTATGTATATTAAAATTACTATTTTATATTTATAAATATTAAATTAATACCCACCGGTCAAATCCATGATCTATTTGGTCGAACCAATGACCCATTGATTTGGTTCCTCAGCCGAGTATCTTGTCAGACCGGGTTTAATAAGTATTCTAAACTTTATTACTTTAGCTTTTCAAAATCAACAAATGCTAGATTAGTTGATAAGTATGGACCTCCTGAATAATCTATAGGTACTCTATAAGCAATATATAGTTTCAAGATTGTATCCTAATCCCGTAATAATAATCAAAATCGAAATCACTCAAACTTTTTCTACAAAGAAAACTTTGAACTCTTCAAGATTTCAAATTTCCATCTCTTGCACTAACTTTTCCATCGCTATCTTACTACAGATGTGTGATTCCATGAGCATCTATATTACAATCAAGTTGCATAAGGACTTTGATCAATTAGTCAGATCAGGTTACAAAACTATGGTACTAAAATAATTGTATTATATTCAAATTACATGCAAAGAGCTTTAGATGAAATACCTACTAGTTAAATTAATTGATGATTTTATAGTGTAAAATTGTAAATTTTCAGTCCTGCCCAACTTTGAAAGGGTAGGTTATTCCTTTCATTCCTTAATATGATAACTTTTGTTAGATAATTTAATATCACTCCATGCATAGCACTAAACAATGCTTAGAACATACATAAATAAATAATTCGCAAAACATAGAAAAAAGAAAGAAAGAAGAAGAGTAATTGAGATAAAGAGAAAACCTATTATGCAAATAATATCTGATATTAGGGATGAGAGCAAAATATTTGTAATCAGAAGTTTCATGAGTGAGGGGACGCGAAGCAAAATATGAACCTAAAAAATACCTATAAATGAACTTATACGTTATGTGAATCTCACTTTTAAAAGAAATTTATACCCTTTTACTTTTTTAATTTCACCGGCTCTTAAATATGAAATTAGTGGCAAATAAAGTCGAAGAGAACAATATGTTACTACCAATGTTTTGAATTTTGGATCAGGTAATGGTTCGGCAAAGTTCAGGAATCAATGAGTCCAATCGGTTAGTCCAAGAGTCGAACCGATGATGTCATAATGATGATATAAATATATTTTAATGACAAGTGAAACAAAACAAATAGAATACTTATGTACTTATAGTGATTTCAATTTTTCCCTAGATGTCCTATGATTAAGGGATCAAATTTATAGTAACTAAGTTATAATGATTGACTCGTATGTTCGGTCAGCTTAACGTTTGTATAGCTAAAATGCATATTAATTAGTTTCTAATTCTATAAGATGATGAATCTAGAATGAAAATTAATGACCTTTGTAAACATACAGAAACTAAGGTTGAAAATAAAAATAACAAAGAACTTTAGGTGTGTAATTATGATTGTCTAAAATAGTAAGAGGTCAAAGTATAATATAAGAAAAGTTTTAAATTTAAAAGGGAATTCCTTATTAGCTCTTCTTCTCCGCCGTGAAAGCTTTGCATTTTCTTATGTCCCCATCATAAAGTTTCCACACTCCAGCTCGTTTGTTTGTCTTCTAGTCTTTCTTTAAAAGAAAAAAAAAATTGTCTTCCAATCTAGGTGTCCATCATAGATTTCTTATCAAACAAATTAATGTCATGAAAGCTCCTTATTCTCTGCTTTCCCTTCTATTTCTTTGCTTCGCTGATGTTTCCTTGTTTCAATTGATGTTTTAGATCTTTAGATCTATCAATTTTCCTTCCTTCTCCTAGTTTTCTTTTAGGTGTAGATGAAGAAACTTCCCCATCATTGATTTGTAAGAGTGGCAATGGGGTGGGGTTGGGGCGTGTGAAGGATCCCCCACCCCCACTCTGTTGTCAAATATCTCTCCCATCCCCAAACCCCCTGCTCCGCCTCCTCCTCGGAAGAAATCAATTTATCATATTTAATAATCTGCTCATCTACGAGATAATTTTATCACTCTTTCTATTTCAAAATATTCAATAAAGACCTGCTCAATTACTCAACTTTAAACCATTCAACGAGTTACAAATACTAATAACTAAATAAGATTAGCAACCTGTCAATACCATGAAAATGACATTAAAACATACGACTGAGATGTAATAGGACCAAGTTATAATTGTATGTTTACAATCATGTTACTAATTATATTATTAAATATAAAGAATTGGATCGGAGTATAACTAAATTATTATATTGTGTGTATATATGTATTATATATACATCTATAAACATATATATATATAAATTATTATGTTCGTTTGAAGTTGTTATCCGATATTTGATGAGCTAAAGGTAAAGAACCAGTAGTGAGATCTTGAAGATTGGTGCAAATTCTCCATCTTAAGGTGAATAATTTTACTAGTCGTTCAATGGTAAATGGATTATATGCCATCTCTTACCCAAAAATGTGGGTTTAGACATAGAATTTGAGTGAAATAGTAGTTTAAATAAGAACTATGCAGTTGTGAATAGCTTTGATACTACCTGTAACGGTCTCACTTTCTTCTAGGGTGTACCCTAAAAGTTGGCAGATCGTCTGTCTGGCTCTTGCCAAGACTCATTAATTTTCACATTGATTTTAGAGATAACATTTGATGAACTCTCATTAATCTTACGCATCAGAATTTTTCTGAAATATATATAAAAGGTGACAGTTTCTATCAGGCAACATGCAGAAACGTTTACCAAATTTTTCCAGCTTTGATGATCCCTTTCTTGGCTCTAACTCATTCGAAAACATTGCTAACTGGAAATGGAAGGAAAACTTAGTAAATTGCCTCCTATTCCTTGCGGTTTTAAGTCGAAACAATTCTGGTTTCTCTCCCTCGATGTGGAGCTAGAGTTTTTCTTGATTCTTGGCTGACATTTGCGGGTGGAGAAGGGAAGAAAGCTTTCTGTTGTTTATCTCTCGGTGTTAACAAGCAGAGGAATAGGTAGTTGGTTCCTTTTCTTCCTTGTTTTCTCTCGGGTCTTATTGATTAAGAATGACAAGATTGTTTCTTTTCGGTGGCCAGTGGCAGACAAGAACAAATAAGGTTAGTTTCTCTCGATTCCACATAGAAAGCAATAGGAGGTACTAGTAGATTGTTTACTTTTCTATTATAATAATAATAATAAGTACTAGTAGTTTCCGTCCCCAGCCCCCTGCTTCACCTCCGCCTAGGAAGAAATCAATTTATCATATTTAACAATCTGCTCATCTACAAAATAATTTTATTACTAATTCTATTTCAAAATATTGAATAAAGACCTGCTCAATTACTCAACTTTAGACCATTCAACGAGTTACAAATACTAATAACTAAAGAAGATTAGCAACATGTCAATACCATGAAAATGACATTAAAACATACGACTGAGATGTAATAGGACCAAGTTATAATTGTATGTTTACAATTATGTTACTAATTATATTATTAAATATAAAGAATTGAATTATAACTAAATTATTATATTGTGTGTATATATGTATTATATATATATCTATAAATATATAAATATATAGATTCTTTTTTTGCATATGGGGGACGGAGCGGGTGTATGTTGCTCCGTCCCCTCCTCGTTTTAAGGCAAGGTGAAATTTTCTCCCCCCGCCTCGCCTCATTTCTACTCCCGCGGGCACCCGCCTCCGTTGCCACCCTTATTGATTTGTTTGCAATTTGAGAAAGCGAAAGATTTTTTTTTTACTTGGACAAAAAGTGCAAAAGCTTAAGAAGTTAAGATTCGAGTTTCCAAATCCTATTTTCCAGTTCAACCTTGAATGAACCCGAATTTTTATCGGCTTTGATAGGGTCTCTGGTAATCGATTTTTTATAGCAACTCGAATTAGACACTTGTCTGATTCTCGATTCAATCGGTCGGATCGAACGATCTGGACTGAGTTTAAAAACACATGTTACCATGTATAAAGTTTGAGTAAGCTTATAGTCTTACAATTTCTGTCATCTTTTAAAATCTCTCTTTTGCCCTTACAAGCAAGGGCAAAATGGACCAACCATATAAAGTTTTCCACTTTTTCTAACTTTTATTAGAGTTTTTAGTTTTTTCAAAAGAGGAATTTCAAATTATGTTAGTTAACCACAAATAACAGATAACTTCTAAACAACTACCCATCTGTACATTTTTATCTTCATAAACTTATTTATCAAATTACTTTCCAAAGTGTAATACCAATTTCCGTAAAATTAATTTTATAAATAACTAGATATTTTTTTTATTGAATTACAATTTTATTTGGAGAGTATCCAAGAAGTAATTCTCTTGGAATAAGTGCAATGTTAATATCCAATTTGATTAGCACCAAACTCATATTCAACTACTGGAACTCTCTAAAATGATTTTAGAAAAAATGGGAAGTTAAAGTTTAGAAAAATGGGAAGTTAAAGTTTTTGCATCTAACCGGTCATTTTCTTTCAAAATCCTATTTTGCAGGACACAAAATGTAGGAAAGTGAAAGAAAGTACAAGAAAATTTTCAGGAAAACCAAACATATATTAGAAAAATTAACTTTCCTTCATTTTCCACAATTTGTCTAGCAAACAAACAGCAATATCCACTCCTGGGTATATCTAAAGTTCAAGGAGGTTGTTCTTCTCAGGGTGGTATATTTAAAATTTACAAATAAGGTTCTGGTTAAATCTGGAGATTGATTTATACCGAAACAACTATTAATGGTTTACAGATGTCTTTTAGCTCACAAAGTTACAATATTTGATCTTAATATTTCACTATCACTTATATGATTACCTCCTCTGATGATATATTTACAGCTACTACTCCAACCTTCATCAAATTCATGTCGGTTATGCAATACTCTACAATGGTTAAAAGACAAAAGACTTATGAGAATGAAGTTCATCATGTGGAATTACTTGAAGGAATCGAAGATACCTGCGGAGGAATTGTAGTGGACATGATTAAGCCAATGGAACCTGGCAACTTTATCATTGCGCTTAGAGCTTCAATATCACAATGGAAGGAACAGGTAATCAATTTCTTTGATGAACAACAATCTCTTATTTCCTTCTGAAATGTTCTTTAGTTGGCACGATTTCTAAATGTCCTTTTCAATGGAGTAACCACCCTTCAATCTAAACAGTTCTGAGAGTTTGTTTACCGTTCCTGCCAACTTTTCAGGCTGAAAATGGACTAATAGCCTTTATTTTCCCCGTATCAAAAATTTTATTGTTGGACTTACTCCCATGGGATATTTTGGAGGTTGGAAGTCATATTATTCGGAGAAATATTAGGTACACTGCATGTGCCACGTAGAAATACACTAATACCAATCAAAAGGCACAAAATATTATTGAGGGCTTTTACTTATCTGAGGTCTATCGAACAAGGATTAAAAAATGATCCACTACCATTAATTGACAATGAGTGATAAACACTAGTGCATCACGTGGTGCACATAGTTCACCTAACATATTCTCCACATTTTTCCACACTATTATAGTGATTAGTTTTTAACTTTTTATCCAAACTATTTTCTGATGGACAACTAGTAATTGTTGATGGTGAATGATTAATACTAGTGCGCCCCGTGTACATGGTCCACCCAACACATTCTTTACATTTTTCTGAACTGCTGTAGTGATTATTATTTAACTTTTACCCATACTAGTTTCCAATGGACAACTAGCAATTGTGAGCGCAGATTATACTTCAGTTCATTTGGCTGCACTACATCAGTATATTGTTTTATATATGAGTTTATAATCCCTTCAAAAATGGATTTACTGTCAAAGATATCCGTTCTAAGACAAGTTTCAGCCAGCATTTTTTGTAATTTACTTATGCTGACATTTTGATCAAAGCTTTATTCTTATGCATCTTCACAATCTGCAAGAGGACAATGGTTTCCACTGGCTATTTGCTCATAGCTTCCTTATTTTTAGTCAAGTAAACTTTGACTAACTTAACTCTTTTCTATCTCTGGATTGTCCTTCAAACGTAGTAGGGTTGTCATTTTATATGTATTGGGAGAAAGAGGAAAAAACAATGGCATTTATTTTAGTTAATGACCCTTTCACATTCTTTGTGTTGTTTCTGAACCCAAGATGCTGTTCCCTGTCAAAAGTGTCACCCTAATGCCTTCTGTTGTTTCACATTTTTTGATTCATTTCCTAAATATATGTTGCTCAACTTGTTGAGTGTCTTTCTATTCAAAGTGAAGTATGGCTTAATTTCAACAGGGAAGGAAGGCTATTTGGATCAAACTGCCTATCATGCTTGTCAATCTTGTTGAACCTGCCGTTAAGGTGACAATATATCCTTACCTACCAGAAACTTTCTTTAGTTTGCGAATTGTGAGGAAGCATGATTGTTTTTGCGGACATGAAAAAAATGAACCGTAGTCTGGAAGACTGGAACATATATTGGAGTTGTTTACCATGACCAGGATAATGAGAACACTTGAGACTGATAAAAACAGCGATTCCAATGGAGATGAAACTGTTCTATAATCTGCATCTTAGCATTTATTTGTAGAAGGAAATTCAATCCAAAAACAATCATGTCCCATAAGTTAATTACAATCTGTAATGTTATTATATTCTGCCAGAAGTTATCTTAAGATAACATGACAGAAACGCCAATGGATTTTGAACCTAAAAGCCCAAGTAGAGTGAAGGTGAGTAAGAATAAAGTTTCATTAAGTGAAGACTATTAAATAATAGAAGTAAGGTAATGTAGCTCTCATCAAGTGAAGTAATATAATAAAAGGTAATCTAGCAGGTTCGAAATAAATCTGTGATTTCTTGTGCTTTATCGCAAAGCAAGGAATTTGTAATCAGTTCTCTTGATACTAAAAATGAATAATACACAAGATGCTTCTTCCTAGAAAATTACACTTTAGCCTTCTCTTTCCTTTCCCCCTTTCTATTCTTCCCCAGATCTTCCTGCAGGTTCCGTACCATTCCTGTTCTGATATATTATCTCCCATTTAAGTGCTTTTCTTTCTTTCAGTCTGTTATTTCCCCTCTTCTTTACATTAGGGACGGATCATCTGTGCCTGTAGGTTGACTAGATCCTAACATCTCAAAAGATAGGAAAGAAGAAATGTTATTCAGTTGAACATGTTTATGCCTTTTTTCCATGAAGTGGTTGGACTAAAGCCTCTCCAAGAAATTAGGTTATTGTTTTCCAGCCTTGATTATCCATTGGGGAAGGAATATATCAAACCTAAATTAACCACATTATTCTTCTTTTGTTCACTGTTGATTTTGCTTTTAGAAGAATGTTTGCATTATATTCTGCTACTTCATATGATGCAGGAGGGATTTCAGTACCATCATGCTGAGCCAGGATATTTGATGCTTGTAAATTGGCTTCCAGTCAGTGCTCCTAGGCTGCCTGTAAATGCCTCTCACCGAGTTGGAATTGGTGCTTTGGTAGTGAATCATGATCAAGAGGTTTTGTTTTTTCCTCATTAATCTTACATTTCACTGGTGTTTCTTTATATTTTTATCTTGTTGGTATGAGTTAAGTGTATAATTCACCTTTTGTCTATTAAAATAGGTCCTAGTTGTCCAAGAAAAGAAGGGAAAATTAAAAAATAATGGAGTTTGGAAGCTGCCAACTGGTGTAGTAAATGAGGTGCAGTATGTTTCTATATCTTTGATTGACTCTAGAACAGTTGGTTTAAGCACAAGTATAGATACTTTTCTCTGTGCGTTGACAGGGTGAGGATATTTCGGCAGCTGCTATTAGAGAAGTAAAAGAGGAGACAGGAGTAAGTCGTCAATTGTGGCTTGTGAGGTTCATGTAACAAAATAAGTACCGTGTTTAACATTTGCCAACAGATCTCAGAAACAATTTTGATTTCTGTTTCAGATTGAAACAAGATTCTTGGAAGTCCTTGCCTTCAGGTAAGTCTGATTTGCTTGCCAATATTTTGGATGGAATATGGTAAACCAAGCATTCTGTTCCAAGGAGTTGCATAATTCAGAAAGGCCGCAAAGAGTTCGTTTCTTTTTCCTTCTTTTGTTACTTCTTGGAGATTCTGAAAGCTACAATTTATGTATAACTACAGGCAAAGCCACAAAGCATTCTTTGAAAAGTCAGATTTGTTTTTTGTTTGCAAAATGCAACCACTCTCTTTTGATGTGCAGAAGCAAGATTCTGAGATTGAGGCAGCAAAGGTGAATTCTATAGTTGACTATGAATCTTATGTTGCTTTCTTTTTTATAGACTGCACCACAAATCCCTAAACAGCTGAGCGTGAAAATCATCTTTTAATGATCATTGGTCTATATTATTTCTTCACTAAGTGGAAAAGTTTGAGTCCTTCCTGTTATAATTCACTTGTGGACCTGATGTAGCACTAGTTTGCAGTCAAAGAAAGGTATTATAAATGGTTATGCTGAAAATCCTAAGCATTGAGCTAGAAACATTAATTTTCTCTCTTCCCACAAAACATTGTCATCATGTGTTTGGGTTGTCGAGATACTTCACAATACTTTTATCAACAAAGGCCCTTACCGCGATCTATGAGACATTAGACACTTCATTGCCACTGGTATGACAAGTTATTCTGAATAGATAGCAGAAACAAACACTCTTAAGAAATTTTGCCCAAATGGATAGCTTGAAGCCAAAGGTTTAATCAAGTTTTGTCACTTGTTTTTGTGAATTATTGAAAGAGCTAAAGGAGGTTGATCTCTTGAAGGGAAGTACTAGATTTTAGGCCATCAGAATGAAGCTTGAAAAAATGTAGAGTCATAGCAGGCATCAAGATTCATAAAATAAAAAGCTTGCATTGCTTGGAATAGCTGTTGTTGTTAGAATCTCAGAAGTTTATCGAAGCTCTGAGCCGAAACAAGAGAAGTTAAGTCTTAGCTCAGAATTTCCTATCTTAGAACCAAGTGTTACATGTTATAATTCATATCTAGATCCCAAAATTACCAATTACTAATTACTACCTCATTAATCTGAAACTTATTAGTGAAAAGACGTTTTACATTTGCTCATTCGATGTTCAGCACATTGCATCGAACCACGTGGATCCTTTACATAATCCTGACTTTGCTTATCAATGTTTGCTGCAGTGGATGCCATTGGAAGAGTATGCAGCTCAACCTTTCGTGCAAAACAACGAGAGTTTCAATCTCGTCTCCAAAATATGCTTGGCAAAGGAAAATGATCGGTACACTGGCTTTTCTTCTCTACCAACAATTACGGCATTTTCTGCTAAGGAGATTTATTTGTACTTCAACCATCAATACTTAAGTAAAATTATTGTGCCGACAAGGTGATAATCAGACAAGCATAAACTCTCTAGCCCCTATCTGATTTTATGATTGACTTCTGGAGGAGGCATATCCATGATTATTTGTTTTAAGCAGTGTTTTCTGCCTTTTGCCTGTCACTAGTTAAAGTGGGATGTCACGCGCTGCCCAAGTCTCGTTAATTTGGAATATTTAGTTTCAATGAGGAGTTGCACACTGGTGCATGGGAAGCTCCACGTAGTGCAAGTTTTGAAAGACCACAGTTAAACATCCTTCCTCGTATGCATTTGTCTAGGAGGATATTGTTGGCTAGAAGTGGCAAAATGGATTCATATCCACCAATCCATCCATATAAACCAATCTTAAATGGATTTGGATGATCCATATAAATTCAATGGTTTTAAATGGATAACCATTTAAATCCAATTATGTTGGTGGATTTAAATGGATTATCCATCTTATCCATATACATCCATTTAACTTAAAAAATAGAAAACACATTTATAAAAATGTGAGATAAAATCTTGTGTGACCATCTATTCTTTTCTTCATAACTTCCTCATATGTCAAATTAATTTTGTGGGACCACCTATTCTTTCCTTCATAACTTCCTCACATGCCAAGTTGCCAATAACATTAATTGCATTTTATTTGCTTCTAGTTTCTAGACTTCTTCCATCCTTTTCAAAATTATATTTTAGTCACTACTCTTGTTTTTTTTAATTAAACTCTCATGTAGTAATGATTGCAAACATTTATATTCTTAAGTAAAGAAAAAGCGAGAATGCATCATGCAGTGTCAAAATAATTTTTATTTTTTTAATTCTTTTATTTATAAAAAGAATTTTTCTAACGAGTGTCCCCGCAACATTGGTTAAGATATGTAAATGACAATTTTATTTTTTTTTTCCAAATCCTAGTACTTGCAATCCCTCTCCCCTTATCACCTAACCCAACTATCCAAAAAAAAAGACACCTAATTTATTAAGTAATATAAGGTAGCTTGTGTATCAATGGTATAATAAGGAATTTCATACATTTTTAGGTACTACGTGCACATATGATGAAAATATTTTACTTGTCAAATAATATAAGATTTCTTGTTAGAACTGCACTTTTATTCAAGACATCACTCTTGAACAGGAGTGCAAAAAATTGGAAACGTAAACTTCTTTTCACTGTAAAGCCGTATTCAATTCATTCAAAAGTTATAAAAATGTAGCCAAGTTCTTAATTGTTCATTACTTTACAAAATGATACTTAAAGTAATGACGAAAGATTAAATTGACCACAGCAGTTAAATTTTCTTGGAACTAAACTAATTTTATGAAGTACTGAAATAGAGTAGTAGTACAAGCATTTGTTATTACCAAAAGATTTTAGGTGATTTAAGAATAGAACTTTGGGGATATGTATTTTTTGGAAAAAAACATTTGGATCTTAAATTTAGGATTTGGAAGAGTAAATGGATAAATGGATGGATCATGGTTTACACTATCCATTTAAATGACATCCATTTAGATCCATTTATTAAATGATTTTAATTGGATTGGATCAATTTGATCCACTATCCATTTAACTAAAACCATTTATCAACCATATATCCATTTTGCCACTTCTATTGCTGGCCATAAAATGAATAATTGCATTGCATCCACCATTGAGGTAATCTCTGAGACAATTAAAACCAATTGCGGAAGCAATGGATACACATTGCACGGTAGCAATCAGACGAAACTTTTTTATGCATGGCCACATTCGTCTCGACTCTTCCATATCATTATGGTTCGCCATCTCAGCCGAGTCCGCGATGGCTCGGCCGAAACATAACCGGAACAATGGGACCAGTACGATACCGATTCATGAATTGCAGATTTAGCTATATTCGAGATGACTCATAATAACTTGGCCGATATCGGATGAGTTGTAACGGTTTTGGTGTGTATCGTTGAGAAATCAGCAAGTCGGACTGAGTTGTATCGGAAATGGAACCAAAAAAGTTTTTGGCTGTAGAGGGACAAAAGCTGCAGCTAACAGGGAGATGAAGTAATGAGAGAAGAGTAGTTCTATTGTGAGAGTTAATGTGGCTGTGTGTGAGAGAGAGTAAAAAAAGAATAAAAAGGGAAGAGACCACCAGCCTTTGTGGTGGTTGGTGGTGGTTATGGAGGAAACAAATAGAAGCAACAGCAATGGTAGTAGTATGAGGAGTGACGTTAAGGAAGAAGAAAAGAAAAGGAAAAAAGTTATAAGTTGCTCCTTAATCTTTTTAAAATTATGAATCTGCCCCAAAAGTTCCTTAAACTATATTACAACATAGGTATATTTTTTATGATCACTTTTGCCTACTATCAATTTCATCCTTACTAACTAGATTCATCTTAAGCTCTACATTTGGTGTTTTATTTAATACTAGTTTGTTAATGAAAATTGGGGCACAAAGTAATTTTGCTACTATAATTATTACTTTTAATGCTACAAGGCCATGGCTACAGTAGCATCACTTTATCTCAATATTAGTTTGTATATATATGATAATATGATATTCAACAAATCTAATTAGATAATTGTGCTTGCTATGTTATTTTCTATTTTTAGTAATTTTGTCAGAATTTTTTAAAACTTTTATGTGCTATCATATGCATATCACCTAATATATAACCGATATGCCGTGACGAATGCGGAATAACCGCGATCACGCCGCAATCGCGACCCGCGATGGCAAACCATGATATCAAGATTGATAAATCAATTACCTTTTTGAAGCTGGTTGTTGTCAATGTTATCAAAGGCATGATTCTCTTCTATTGCATCATCCACTTCTACCAGGTGTTGATGAAGTTGCTGCAATGACAGTAATATAGTGGCTGAGATGAAAAAACTACAGTTAAGGAAAAGAACATCAGACCATAAAGTCGTAGTTGTTTTCTACTATTCTTGGTCTCCCATTTGTGTAACTTGATAATTCCTTGATCTAGTCTGCCTGTGATACTCCATCACCAAATCGGCAAGGTATTGGCTGTGTTACTACAATACATTATCATCTCGAACTCACAAGGCCAAGTAACGCATCTTTCACCCTTTATTTTCCTTCTCTATAGTTTTCAAAAAATGAGGAGCCTTCAAAATAAAGTCAGTATCACAATAAACACAACAAAAAATCCAATATGAGATTGCAACAAAACTTCACAATAGTATCAATCTATACACCTAAGCACCGTCAATTGCATGGTTGGTCATCAGTGTAGATCACTGGTTTTATTACCAAACTGTTCTCAGTTTCCTATTTGTTTCTAACATATTACTGCCCACTATCTTGGCAATTTTTAGCAAAATAAAAATGATTTATATGTAAGTATATGGAAAAGATTCAGATAACTTGGAAGCACAAAGAGAGTCTGGAGTGGTTGTAAACTAACTTCATTTGAAGGCAGGCTCCACCTTTTGCCGTAGGAATTTCAGCAGCCATTGAATTTCAAAACTCAAAGGTTCACATGTTAAGCTAATTGTTTCAATTTTTTGCACCAAGATCCATCTTCAACATTCAACTTTATTAAATCACACACGAACATGGCAGGTACTTTTATCTGAATTTCTAAAGCAAACGCAGAAAACCAAAGCAGCTCTAGTCACATACAACCTCTACTCTAAGCAAAAACCTGAGATTGAAAAATGAACAAAACTGGGGAAAAAATCTGAAGAAATCACATTTTGCACAGTGAAACGTAAATCGATAAGAATGCACACCCTTAGCAATATTAGCATGAAAATAACCTTCAAAACTTCGAAACTGTAAGTTGTTTAAACATGTCTCGAGAACCCCAATTTCCTACCCACCATAAAATTTCCAAGAAAAAAAAATCTCAATTTCCTCAAGCATGAAGTAGCGTTTAATTCTAAGACCGCGCATGGCAAGCAGGACAAGAACTTACGACGCATGAACTCTAACAACCATTCTATGGTTACTTCCAAAATCAGGACTGTAATATGTATATCTGCATTCCATACCCCCAAGGTTGCAAAAAATTTACTCTCACATGCAAAACAAATACCACCATCAATCAAAAGGAATGGTTAACAAGACAAATTGTTCTGTGAGGCAGAACAAAGCAATAGAGTACATATTCCAACAAGAACCCAAAATGCTCATTAAAAATCAATTTGGTTCTTAACTGAAAATGGTCATTACTCCCACATGCAAAACAAATATCATCAATCAAAAGGAATGATTAACAAGACGAATTGGTCTGTGAGGCAGAACAAAGCAATAGAGTACATATTCCACCAAGAACTGAAAATGGTCATTAAAAAATCAATTTGATTCTTAGCAGGGTAAAAAAAGTTTAATTAATATGTAAAGTTTACCTGAGCAGCTTTTGGTGCATTTCTAGGCATTCACAGGTAGTATGGAACTGAGATGAAAATGAAGCTTGTAGACCTCATGCATTAGTAGTTTTTTGCCTCATTTCCTTTGCACTTCAGTTATCCAGTTATCTGATACAGATTAGACAAGACCAACATCGAAAACACTGGATTAATACAAATTAAAACAAAAAAAAAGTCATAATAAAATTTCGCGAAGTAGAGTAATTAGTTGAAATTTACAAGTCCAATTGAAACAGCAAGCGGCGAGTCGCTCTTCTGGACATGGACTCTACGGTGGCCACGCCTCACGTAGAGCGTGTGGGTCTTATTTCTTCTCTTACCAAAGCTCGCTTTTCGCTTATCCCTTGCTGGTTATTGTTAAATTCATGAGTAAAAAATTATGTTTTACGTTAATTTAAGAGAGAAGAAAGAGTAGTTAATATGTAAGGGTTTGAGACTTAATAATTTAAGTTTTTGAATCAAAGTTGGATTTCTGACTTACATATTGAGCTATTTGATGAATTCTCTCGAGACGTTTCTCTCTAACAAGTGGTATCAGATTTTTAGGTTGTGACTCTAAGCTATTTAAGGAGTTTGGTTGGTGTTGAACCAGTTGTGCTATGGGTTTGGCAGGGGATTCGGTTGGTGTTAGACCAAGAAACTAAGGGTTGGCAGGAGTTCAGAATCCAGTTTGGATGTTAAACAAGCTACTCATGGGCAAGTGAATTCTTTTCGAAGAAAAGCTTGTATACTAGGATTTAACGTGAGGTTTAATGTGAGGGGTTATTCATGAAGGTAGAAATCTGTTAGATTCATGAGTAAAGAATTATATATCACATTAATCCGAGAGATGCAAGGGGAGATCTGTTAAATTCATGAGTAAAGGATTATACCGTATATTAATTCGAGAGATAGAGAACACTTCATATGTAAGTAAGGATCTAAAATCTAATAGTTTAATCTTTTGGATCAAAGTTGGGTTGGTGACTTACATATGACCTGAAACCTAATAACTTAACTTATTGGATCAAAATTGAGTTCTTGATTTACATATTAAATTCTTTGATAGGCTCTCTGAAGGCGTCTGTCCCTAATAATTATGATATGCAGGATCCCAGGAGGATACTCTGGTTTTCGAAGAAGAAATATAGATAGCACATACCTGAGGTTGAAGGATTTCTAAAGTGGTTGAGATTGAGAAGATGAGAATCAAAAAGAGGTTGAGGAGGAGGCAGCGGTGTTAGTAGATTCATTCAGTAGAGAGAGAGAAATGTGAGTTGCAGCGGCAGAGAACCTCCATAAGCCCCTCTGGCGGTCGATCGGTGCGGTGGAAAGGGGTGAGGTGAGAGCAGAGAGGAGTAAAAGGACGCAAAATTCAACCCTGTTAATAAGTAAAAATACACAGGAACGGTATAATAGGCATGTAAGGGTACTACGGGTATCCATGTGCAACACTTTTGAGCATAGCACACAATTTCTTCGACACAATAAATAAATGTGAAATTACAGGGAATAGATAACTACTGAAGGTGTCCACAGGGACCAGATTTACTCTTCATAACTCCAACTCCAACGCCCCTTTTTCCTTTTGTTGGGAATTGGGATATGCAGCAATCAAAGAAGGATCTCTTGCTGAAGATGATTAATTCGGATTTACTTTTATTTGTTTCAGTAAAAAGTCTAGAATATGTCTAAAAACTACAGATGTAGAAACATCTGGAGACCATATACAGTGGCTAATGCATATCATTACTTTGTTTGGCTGTCCCGTTTTACCGATCCATGCAAATAAGTCAAATTGCTTATGTCATTTCCGTGCCACGTTGCAACATTGCAAGCTATGTGTCATGATTTCTGTTTATGTGGCGTTTGAGGCTAAATTTTGGGCCAAAATGATGAAATGTGCATATATATCAACTTCCCAAGTTAAAATCAGGATATCTCTTTCTAAGTCCTAAACAACAAATTTATGCTGCTGCAATCAACATTTCAGTGTGAGAACCAGGATGTCTTCGGCAAAGCTCATGTTCCTGCTAGCATTGTCGGTGTTCGTGCAAATATTATGCGCTGAAAAAACACAAGATACTTACAGTGATGGCTTAGCTCCACCAAATGCATGTGCAAATTGTACCCTCTGTCAGTATCCCTGCAATGCTCAACCTCCTCCTCCATCAGGGTACGAATCGTATGGTGCTCCACCACCTCCTCTTCCTCCTGCTCAGGTCAATTGCCCACCGTCAGCTCCTGTGCAGTGCTGCCAATATTCGCCTCCAGCGCCTTACTCTTATTATCCATATAACAATTATACTGGTTCATCATGCTTGCCGATCAAGCCCTCTACTTCAACATGGTTTTCAGCTATTTTCTTCTTCTCAATAATAATGCTGGATTTTGAAGTTTGAAGGTTCGTCGTGGCTAGGAAAGTCTAAAGGTCAATATTTTCTTCCACTGTAAAGAAAGAAGGAAAAAAGAATGTTGATGTTCCGTAGAATAATATCTAGATTTTGAACTGCATTTGGCTGGTTTGAAGTAAGATCATTTCCTCATTCCTTTGAAATTGTTCTCCACCTCTTGCCTTTATTGGCTAATCTGTATCAGAATTTGCAACTTGTAATGATATTGTTGATTACTTGCCTTGTGGATAGATTCTTCTGTTTTTATACACGCATCTAAGTCATCTCGAAGAATGAACATAAAAGGAAGTCCACAAGAGTGCTTTCAATCAATTTAAGTAAGCTGAATCTGCATACTAGCTCCATAAAAAAGATTTTTACTTTCTTGTTTGATTTCATTCCTTGATTTCACAGATCTTAAATGCAAATCCATAGATCTGCACTATAATTGTTCTAGCCCGTATGACCTCAATTTGTGAAGTAGCAGAGGCAGCCAAGAAAAGAATGAATGGCTTGATTGAGAACAATATTTTGAAAGTTTTACAAAAGATATGGTGTCATGTAGAGCTTATGGATTGCTGTAAGGGATAATTTTAGAAACCTCAGGTTTCTAACAATATCATCCGTCACATTTAAAGTTTCAAAAATTTTACTTAAACTCTCTTATTTTTAAAATTTTGTAACATTTTTAACCCAATTCATTATGTACTATTAAAATATTCATTTTAAAAAAGAGAACAGTTTCTTTCCAAAATTGCCCTTTGATTTCCTAACCATTACAAAATAAAAGGTATATTAATCAAAAGTTAAAAACAAAGATAAAAGTATGAAAAAAAAAGTATGAAGATGTAAATACAAAAAAAATATTTATTTAAAATGCTTTTAAACTAGAAAAAGAGTTTTTTTGTCTTTTTTATGCATATCGATGGCTTGTAAATTACAAAAAGGAAAGTGTTTAAAATTAAATTTATAAATTATTTGAGATGGGTTAAAAAATTAATTTGAACTGCTCGTAAGATGCAGAAAAAAGTTATCACATATATAGTATTATGGATGAATTTTATGTGTTTTGTAAATTATTCATAAGTTGTAAAATTTTAACATTCTTTGTTCAAATTATAAAATAAATTTTCTTAAAGGATCTCCAAATTCAATAAAAATTTATAATTTTCCATTAAAGAAGCAAATTGATAAATTTTCAAATGCAAAGAGATTTCAAATTAGTCTGTCATAACAATTAAGGGAACACAAAAAAAGGACAACTTTGGAATGAAATTATCGATGGATTCTATACACTCCAAATATGAATTTTTTAGTATTACATTTTGAATTGGGTTGATAATGTTATAAAAGTTTAAAAATAAAGGAGGCAAATGATATTTTTGAAACTTCAAAAGTGCTAGGTGATATTGCTAGAAACTTGAAGGGAGGTTTCTAAAATTATCCCCCTTGTTGTAAATCTGTCTATTTAGCTTTTAGCCAGTAAATTTGGTACTTTGAAAAGCTGTATTACCTATAATCTTCCTCTCCATCCGTCAATATATATATATATATATAAACTTCCTCTCCATATTTAGTCACCATTCAAGAAAAATACTTGTGAAGCAAATTATTAAAGTCATCCATTTCTTTTCTTTCACCACAAACTTATTTTTTTTTTATTTTCCTGACCAACAGGCAATAATCCCCGTTGGTTGTAATTTCTACACAGATCCCCCATATGCTTTGGAGTAAAGTGATAATGAAGTGGAAATCCATCCAAAACTGTTTTCATCAAGTGACCTGCATGCCCAAATGGAATGATATGTAAGTAATCGCATTAGCCTTTATGTAATTGTATGGTTGACTTTTGAGATTCATAGTGTAGATGGAACTTTTTGGAGGATTACAACTATTGAAATGTTTGCGTTTAAACGCATATAAAAATGAAATTCGAGTGATTTCGAATTTGTCGATTCACGCACTCTAAATTTTTTCCTTTTTATAAATCGTAACATTGAGATAATAAAGTTCCTTTCCAACAAGCGCGACAATGAAAACACAAAAACACTTTAATTATTAGTATATTAATATTTGATTAATAATTATGCAAACAACTCAAAGCAATAACGGAGCCGCCAACATCATCTCAATCGTCCAAAATTTTCATCAATATTTTGAGACCCTCTGGATACACCATTCTTGGTTTGAGTTTTGTTTAACCTATTGGGTATTTCATTTAATCAAGTGCCCAGAACAAACTAAAAATGGAAGCCTGTGATATATATATATATATATATATATATATATATATATACATATAAAGCCCTAGTTGATACAGGGTCAGACCAAAACTATATTCCTGAAAACCTTATTTCAATCCAACTTTTAGAGTTCCTTAGAATAACCAATAATTCTAAACTTGATATTGAATTCAAATTTCCAAATATACAAAACCAATTCTCAGATACCTTCTTTTTTAATGAGTATTTGACTAATCATATCATCTTAGGAGCATCATTTCTCAATCAATTGGCTCCTTTCCAAATTATCTATAAAGGGATAATATCCCAACTTTTTAAACTAACTACTTCTTTATGCAGAAATATGGCAGGTGAAGGAAGTTCATCATCATACAATCTAGAAGAGAAAAATTGTTTCTTCGATGGATACTCTACTTGGGAACAAACCTCCCACGGAGAAATATCCAGCAATCAAACAAATGAATGCCAAACGTCATCAAATCAGAATCAAGCTAATTGGGAATGGATCTAAGAATAGAACCAATTCAAGAGATCTATTGGTTTTAATTGTCCTAATATATATATATATAAAGAGCTTTCCAATTGTCCATAAGGAGATTTTGGTAAAAACAGGTAGCTTGGACCAATTTAGGCCAAACTCCAAACCATATGGAGTTAATTGATGAGGACACCCCTAAACCCATGGGGTATACAGGTAATTTCCTCTGAATATATTGAATTATATGTTCTAGTTGAGATTAGATTCTCTTTTTTCCTTTTTTTTTTTGTACGCCTCATCTTTGTTAATTCTTTCAGGCACATTTTTTTCTTTACTTTAAAATTTGTGAACATTAAAGCTATAGACTGTCGAAGCACAGACTCATATGCCTTTCTCAAGAGCATATCTTGTCAGTACAGCGTAAGCAAAGACAATTTTCTATGGCCATGACACAATGCGTAAAAAATCGAAGGGGCGCAGTTTGGTTTGTACAGGCATGATTCATCCATCTTTTATATTAAAAAAAATATATTAAGGTGGGCAATTGCGTCGGAGGCAAAGTCTCTAGTACATGCTAGACTGCAATCCTTTTCTATTCACTATTTTTTATTTCTTAAGAAGTGGGGAATGGAAGTGGGAGAGAGAGAAAAAAAGACAATGAAGTCAATATGAATGGAACCCTTGTTTGGAGGCATGTAATCCGAGCATATCTATAATTTCACTCTAATACCACATTCTAAATCCTCGTAGATGCAAACTGTGTAAATTTTTTTTTTTTGGGTTTTAGTTTTTAGGGTACATCCAAGATATAGAAGACATGATTGGGATGCAAAACAAAAGTAGGTCTGTTTGAATCTAATTCAGCACTTAAATTTAATAAAATCAGATCTTAACATGTTTAAATATGTTTGATAATAAAAAAATTGAACATCTGAATTAATTAAGTAGCATTGAATTTTCAAGTAAAACTTGCTCCCAAAAACATAAGTGATAAATTATTCACTTAATAATATGATATACACTTAAATGTATTAGATTCAGTACTTAACAATTTAATAATTAAATGGATTCAGATTTCAGATTTCAATTTTTAGTTTTATATTTTGATTTTATCAAACACATCCTAAGTTATTGTATACTTAAAACAAGTGTGATTGGACAAGAGTTCATTCGAATTTGACTCGTCAACTAATCAAATCAAATATGAACAATGTTTTCTACTTCTTAAATTTGGCTCAAACTTGAATTGAGTAGCATAAAATATTGAACAAAGTGGCTACAATGGATCCTATTAGAAAGTGGGACAAATGATCTAAAAATTATAAGGGTTAGAAAAAGAATTATGTTTATTTGAAGCAATTAACTTTTTCCACCAAAAAGGGGAAAAAAATCCAGATGCATAGGTAGTCTGAAACACTTTTGTAATGTGCGTAGGACTAACTTTTTTAGAGGCAATTGTGATCTACATAATTAATTGTAAAATGATTAATATCTTAATTATTATTATATTAATAATTATACAAACAACTCAAAGCAATAACAAGCCGCCAACATCATCTCAATCACCCAAATTTTTCGTCAAGATTTTGAGACCCTCTGTATACAACATTCTTGGGCGGAGTTTTGTTTTAACCTATTGGCTATTACATTTAATCAAGTGCCCAGAACAAACTAAAAATGGATGCCGTGATATATATTTAGAGCTTTCTATATCTCCGCACGGGAAAAAATGTTTTGAAGCCAAATGGAGAAAAAAAAATTGAACATGGCATGTACCTGCATGTTTCCTCGAGCTGTGATTTTTAAGGGGCTTTATAGCGTCAATAAGGAGAATTTGGTAGACACAAGTTGTTTGGACCAATTTGGGCCAAACTCCACCAAAGCATATGGAGTTAATTGAATTCGTCAGGACACCTAAACCCATGGGGTATATAGGTAATTTTATATTGAATTATATGGCACTAGTTGAGATTAGATTCTCTTTATTTATTATGCCTCATTTTTGTTAATTCTTTCAAGGCAAATTTTTTCTTTACTTTAAAACTTGTGAACATTAAAGCTATAGACTCAAAACGGGACAAACTTTAATGCTTTTCTCAAGACCATGTATTGTCAGTACAGCATAACATAATTTATATGACGCAATGCATAAAAATCGAAGTGGTGCAATTTGATTTGTATTGGCATGCTTCATCTCTCTTTTATTTTAAAAATAGAGTTAAGGTGGGCAATTACGTGGCATGCAAAGTCTCCCCCCCTTTTTATGACTCCAATGTCTTTAATATGCCCACGTGAGAGAGACGTGCTATTTTAAGTCGGAGAAATGAGTAAATACGAGCATTAGAATAAAAATGGATCATAATTTATATGTTAGGGATGATTCTGATTGATTTTAAATGTTGGGAACTAAAAAAATTTTTTATGAAAATATTAGGGACTAATTTGACAAATTTCTCAATTGTACCTCCTGGCGGCAGATGACCCCGGATCCATGAACTGACAAATCCGGACTCTACTCGTTTTCAAGACACACAGACTTATTTAACCTAATTATACGGGCTTTTCCGGAGCAGGTATAATAAACCTCCCTTATGACTCGTTTTCAAGACACACACAGACTTATTTAACCTAATTATACGGGCTTTTCCGGAGCAGGTATAATAAACCTCCCTTATGACTCGTTTTCAAGACACACACAGACTTATTTAACCTAATTATACGGGCTTTTCCGGAGCAGGTATAATAAACCTCCCTTATGACTCGTTTTCAAGACACACACAGACTTATTTAACCTAATTATACGGGCTTTTCCGGAGCAGGTATAATAAACCTCCCTTATACATATAATAGTCACTCAACCACCAGGGCAGTGGGAGCGCTCGGAAATCACATCAGGAAAGCCTTTGAGGCCATGAGTTTCATGCAGGGCAAATGGTTCAAGGTTAGCCTTTGAGCCTTTTAATTTTTTTTTTTTTGATCTATTCATTGCACTCTTCCTTTTGTTGGTCTCAAATTTGAATTGAGTTTTGCAGAGTTCCTGATCCTCTTGTATTTGACATTTTGATGTTATTTACAACTAAAGTCAATCATAGCGCTTAATCATGTCAATCTTGTCCTGCATACAGTTTGAAATTTGTGTTCCGTATTATGATTTTTATCTTCCTCACTTTTATTATTTATGTATAGATGCTAACAGTGAATAGTTATAGTTTGTAATGTCAGTTCCCATAAATCAGTATTGGTATGCATTGGAAATAATGAATTTAAGGAACTTCTGAAAGTAAGTTCAATTTTAATTGAAGATTCGATTATGATATGCAGCTAGATCAGAAGGGAGCAGGGCCTGGAGCAAGAAGCTCACATGCCATTACTATTGTTGGAGATAAGGTTTATGCCTTTGGTGGTGAATTTACCCCCAGGATACCTGTTGACAACGCCTTATATGTGTTTGATCTTGTTGAGAGAACTTGGTCAGTGGCTGAGGCGACTGGAGATATCCCTCCACCCCGTGTTGGTGTCTCCATGACTTCCATTGGTGACATTATCTATGTGTTTGCGGGTAGGGATGCCACACACAAGGAGCTGAATGAGCTCTACTCCTTTGATACCTCTTCTAACAGGTGGACCTTACTCACCAGTGGGGACACTGGGCCGGAAAACCGGAGCTACCACTCAATTGCTGCCGATGGTCGGTGCCTATATGTGTTTGGTGGCTGTGGTGTTTCCGGGCGGCTTAATGATTTGTGGGCCTATGATGTTATTGATGGAAAATGGACCAAATTTCCAGCGGCTGGAGAGAATTGTAAGCCTAGAGGTGGAACTGGACTTGCAGTGTCCCTTGGAAAGATTTGGGTTGTATATGGCTTTTCTGGAGTGGAGATTGATGATGTTCATTACTTTGATCTGGCAGAGGAGAAGTGGATCCAAGTGGAGACAACTGGAGAAAAGCCAACCCCCCGAAGTGTGTTCTCGACACTTGGAATTGGAAAGTATATATTCATATATGGTGGGGAGATAGACCCTAGTGATTTGGGCCACTTAGGTGCAGGGAAATTTGCAGCAGAGGTCTACGCTCTGGATACTGAGACACTAGCTTGGAAAAAGGTGGAGGATGGCTCAAATTCTGGCGAGCATCCAGGGCCACGGGGATGGTGCGCATTTGCTGGTGGGAAGCTTGATGGTCAAGAGGGACTCTTGGTATATGGTGGCAATTCCCCTAGCAATGACAGGCTTGAAGACATATACTTCTTCTGTCCTTCCCTGTTTGAAAATGGAAAATGATGATACATCTGGCACTATGACGTTTGTGCAATTTCAGCAGTGGTGCTGGAGGTATCAAATTTATAGAGTATGTAAGTTGCTGTAAATTATCCTCTCTTGGAATTAATAAAACTTGCCTTTCTAGATGATGTATATTATAATCTGGACTGTGTAAATGCCGAGATACTCTCTGTTATTTGTTGCTTTGAATGTTATCAGTCCACTGATTGAGTGAATGAAAAGAATAGCTAACTGCTTGCCATGCGATATCGCCACTGTTACTTTGAAATAGACAAAAAGTGTGCCTTGCTGAAGAAAACTGTGTCTGTTTCATGATTTCCCTCTCTGCCTGAATGTTAGAAGTTCATTTTATCTGTTTATGCAGCCTAACAATTTCATTTATGCAAGTGCTTAGTTCTTTATTCTTTGAATGCCATCTATTGGGTTTATCTTTCAACAACAGATGCAATACTGCCTTTATCTCATCAGCCTTTTAGTTAACCAGATTCTTAGCATTCCATTTTTTCCCCCTAAAGGTGAACTGGAGCTCTTATTAAGATCAAAACAATGAGTTTTTACAATGAGATTAAACTCAAAACAAATCAGAACACAATTGCCCAGCCATCTCAGAACTAGCCAACTTCAAGTAAGAAACAATACACATAATTACAAGGTAAAAATTGTCTGACCAAAATCCCGAGCTATGCCGACTGTCCAATTGATGTACTACTATTGGGCAAAACCATCCTTTAGAAACATTCTCTGGTTCCTTTCCAGTAGCTGCATGAGAAAGTCAAACCTGCTCAAGAATTGAGTTATGTACACAATGTATAATAAAGCCATGAGAGCTCAGCAGACCATGGATAGATTCCTCGAAAAATCAAATTCAAACTTTGCACCTGTTTCCGTATTTGTGCTGAGCATCTGCACTAAAACTAATTGATTTGAGTCTCACTGCTTTGCTCTCTGAGAGTACATCTACTGGCCGAGATTAAGCTCCATTTTAATTTCTCGAGTTACCAGTCTCCCTTTATATACCAGCCATAAGATGAAGACATATCTCGGCATTCTTTTCTTGCATCAAGCTAATTTTATACTGAACCTCATCAGGTTTTTTTTTTTTTCGGTTATAGTTCACTAAATACATCTTCTACAACGGAAGCCACCTTGGATCCGCACCTTACCTGATCCTCTGTATGAATCTCAGGCTGAGACTATGCTAAAGTGGCATTTATCAGTTCTTGGGCCTCGCCAGTTCTTCTACCACCCAAGATAATTGCACACCTTAGCTGTTAAAGAACCGCCAAAATCTGCAATCAATTTAGGAGTGAAAATTTCTAGCAGCCTACCTACAGGATGCCATTCATCATGCCAAAAAAGAAAGGCGAGTTTGCTGCCTAATACTAACAATATGTTCAATGAGAGGCTTAGTCACACTTATCAGTTTTCAATATTTTTCTCCGGCACCTGTACGCATCTAACCTTTTCATTTAATGCCCAAACAGATTTTCCTTTTAATAAAGGTACGAGTCCAACGCCCCACAAAACGTCTTTTTTCAAGCGAATAGACCATAGGTGTTTCAAGATTAAGAAGCACTTATTCCAAAAGTCCAAACTAGCCCCAAACCTCCTTGATTTGCAGGTTCACAGACATCCAGCCAAGACAGCTTTGCCACATACGTTTCCTCTGAAGTACCTTTCCATAAAAATGTAGCTAAAGTACTTGCAAATACCATGACTTGGACAGCTCTAGGTAGAGTTAAGAAAGAACACCAGTAAAGGTTAATGCTGTATAGAATATATTCAATAGGTTGCAGCCTGCTCTGTTACTTTTTTGAGAGCTCACCTCTTAATTCTAGACTGAAGTCTATCGTTGATCACTTGACAATCCCAACCTATTAATCTGGTAGAAGTAAGAGGTACTCTCAAGTATGTAACAGGAAAGACCTCTCTGTTCATTCCCACACAAGAACATAAATATGCAGTTCTTTCAGAAGATATTTTGGCCATAAGTAACTCGGATTTCTGCAATTTGGATCTCAATCCAGACAGCTCTTTGAACTCTACCAAAAACTGTTATATCACGGTAAATCACTTGTCAATTGCAGCAGTCGATGCAAACAAGTCATCAGCAAAACACAAATGGGTAAGCCTCAGCCGTTCACAGTTAGTACGATAACCAAATCCCTGCTCGTCAATGGAATGATCCAATAAAGCAGAGAAACTTTCCGTAGCCAGTAAAATAAATGAGGGGCACGGGGTGCCCTTCTCTAATCCCCTTGTCATTCTTGTGAAAAGCAGTGAAAGATACAATTCATGTTACCATAGAAGTAAACAGTAGCACAACGTTTAGCAACCCAAGAAACAAACAATACATCCAATATACTCGTAACAGCCAACAGAAAGGCCCGGTTCTCATAAGCTGTCCTTAAATGTAATCTTCATAGCACATCTAGGCTTTTCCATCATTTCTATGGTAACTTTTAACAAGGTCATGCATAAGAAATACAGTATCCATGATTGATTTCCCTTCAAGGAATGCACTCTGATTCAGATCTAATTAAAGGTGGCATCACATTCTTCAACCTTTTAGTCAACAATTTAGAGTAAACTTTATAGAGGGTCTGAAATCCTTCATCTTGCCAAGGTGCTTGGACTCTTGGGCTCATACATGTACTGATTTTGAAAATAAAACTCTATAGCATGATTAGCATCCACCAATTAATCACCTAAAAAACTCCAATTCTTTATAAGAACGTCCCCGGTGTATCCATCTGGCATTGGAGCAGCTCCTTTCTTGATTGAAAATGGAGCATTTTTAATTTCATTCACTGTAGGAGCTTGCAACATTGCTGCATGATCCTGAGAGACTTTTCTGGTTAAGATAGCTTCCAATTTTACGATACTTAAATTAAACATGGTAGTGGAATCAGAAAACAAAATTTTATAATATCCAAGTATCCAACAGTCTCTTGTTTAATTGCCTCATAATCTTTTTACACCACTATTATAGTTTTATACTATATATTGATCTAGTGACTGAGAATTAGTCACTCATTCATTACCATGGTATTGGCTGACATTGCTCCAATATAACAAAGCTTAATAGTAACAGTTGGGCGTGATTGGAATTCCCATTCTGATGAAGCTGTGCTTTAATTACATGAAAAACTTAATTCAGTGATCATGGAACTTCCTAGCATTTAATAATTTTTAATCCGAAACTTGTGCAAAAAGAAGAGACTTTACAGCTATCCGAATTGGAAGTTTGGGAGCAAAGGATCGATCCATATCTTTAAGAGCAAGTCTACAATTAGGTCAAAGCGTTAAAGCACCTAGCAGCTTTTTCTGGTGGTTTTCATTTGTATTATGGTTGAAATTTTAAAAAAATATAATATGCATTTTTAAACTATAATAGTTGTATTTTTGCTTCTTAAGGTATTAATTATAGTACTTTAATAACTTATACTTTTAATTTGTAACACATTGTTTCAATTCACAATTAAATATGTTTTTCTTAATATCTGTGAATGAAAAGACTTTAGTACAACTAATGTGTATTTGTTTATTGAAATATATTATCCATTTATTGGCAATAAAGTATTCTCATTCAAAAAACAGCTATTAAAATTCGATAGCTTCTTACCAATTGAGTTGTGTACTACAGATTGATAGTCTAATTTACTCGAATGCTGCAATTGAGTTATGCGCAAATACCAATTGATTATAGTTTAGAGGTGCAAATTGCAAATAATCCTTGTATTTACGGTGCGAAATCCCCTGAAAGAGAATGGCCTCAAAGAACTCAGCTATACGACGGGCACTTGGGCGTCGGTGGGGATACCTAACCAATCCCCGACCCCACCTAAGAAGTTCAACACCCAACTGCCTAAAAAAATTAATAAAAAGATTCATCATATATATATATAGATATTGTATAGACTATTAGGCGTAGATGCATACTAATGTGAATGAATTGAATTCAAATTTAATTTGAAATTAGGTAACATGCATTCATACCTTCTAATATATACACTGTCAATATATATGAAATTAACGTAACAAATTTTAACACATGATTGCTTGCATAACAAAGAAAACATGTACATGTATACATACAAAATGAGTATCAATATAAAGTGTAAAACACATAATTTTATATAAAATATAGTTTAATATACAATATGCAGATGATAGATGGGACATGGATAGCGTCCTTGGATTAGGGTTCTCTGTTGTCCCTCCATCAATGGTGATTGCAGTGTAGTTTGATGGTAGACATGGGGTATTTGTATTTTTAAATTAGATGGTGGATATTAAATGTGGGGCACTAATTATAATGTACCAAAAAAATTTGTTGTGTGTTTTTTTATCCTATAATAGAATATTTTTGAATTAGATGGTGGAGATTAAATATGGAGCACTAATTCTAGAGTTTACATACAAAAAATGACTATAAATTACGACATTATTAAACGATAGATACAAACGTGGGCAATTTTTCCTAATTGTAATGTGTCAAAAATATTTGTTTTGTTTTCTTATCTTTATGTGTTAATATCTATATTTGTTATATTATTGTTTATATCCGTTGAATTAGTGTCCCCAGCGTGCTCTCTACCACCACCGGTGACAACGGAGAATCTTGATCCACGTCCGCAAGGGGGAATTTTTCTCTCCCATTTCTTTGGCCTCTTGGGTGGCCAGCCAATTGCAAATCTGCTGGTCCTACTTGGAGAAAGCAAATGTAGCATGCGAAGTAATAAAGTTTTAAACGATTAGTAATTTATAATAATATTATATTAAATTAATCATATATATACTATTACAATTCGATGGATGATACATTAATAAATTTTAAATTTTAAATTTAAATTTAGATATATGATATATATGTAAAATTTGAATTTAATATTCAAAATTTGCTCATGTATCATTTATTTAACTGTGACAATATATTACACAGACAGTGTATATAAAATTTACTCTATTATATTCTAATAAATAGGTGGTAGATCATACATCACTTTAGAGTGTATGTAGGAATTATATATTATTTGCAGTTCCGGTACTGCTGACTCTACATCGGTGGCCTCTAGTAATTTGTACAGCTAGTGCCAGGTAAACGGACAGATACATGGAAAAGGATTTAACAAAAAACAATATAGAAGGCATAATCAAATACAAGGAATTATTAGTAGTAGGAAAATGTCTATTTGGTAATCTTGCCAACTGGTTTCCACTCAATTCCCCAACCAGGGACCAGGGTCCAGGATAGAATTATAGAATACCACAAATTTATTGTGCGCCAAAGTCCCGATCAGCCACAAAATAGATGGACCCCGTGGCACAAGTTCACCCGAATAACGGCATTCCACCTCCTCCTCACCGACACTATGGAGACGTGCTGGTGGGGTGGGCTTCTACATTTAGTGATAAAACAAGGATTAATTTTAGAAACTTCCACTATGGTTTCTAATAGTATGACTTAGCACCTTTAAAGTTAAAAAAAAAAATCACTTACCTCCACTATTTTCAAAATTTTGTAACATTTTAACCCAATACAGAATATATAATTAAAATAATCAATTCAAGAAAGAGAAAATAATTTCTTTTCAACAATGCTCTTTTATTGCCCTAGTTTTTCCAAAATTGTAAGTTTGATAATCAAACGATAATAATAAAGATAAAAAGCACATAGATGTAAGTCTAAAGGGACAAAATATAATTGCCGCATAAGCAATAAGCTTTTTAAAGTACAACCAGATAATAGAAGTTTATTTAAAATGTTTTCAAATTACAAAAGAAAACTTTTCCTATTTGGTGATTTAAGGTCACATAATGAGAGATGGGTTCGATGTTATTATTTTTTTGGCAAAAGGATAGATTTCCTTCGCAAGAGTGTTGCAATTCAAGAGGTCAACTGTGGCTTTGAAACTATAATATTGGGTCCACCTTCATATATTGATATGCTTATCTTGTTCCCTTAAGGTACCAAATAAAAGAACTCTTTCCTTTTATGTAAAATGTTTTGAGTGAATTTAATAAATTTTATAAACTGCTAAGAATCTTTAATTTTTATTTATCCAAATCAATGGCTTGAAAGTTGGAAAAAAGTGAAAATGTTTAAAATCACATCTAAAACTTATTTGAGATTTTTTAAAGGTGCAAAAAGTTATTTTTTTCATCTTTACAATATTTCGAATAAATTTTCATGCTTTGTAAATTATTTAAATTTTAAAATTTTTAATGTTTTTGTCACCAAATTATGGTAAAACATGTTAAAGGATCTCTCAACCCTATTAAAAATTTTTAATTTTTCATTAAAGAACACATTTATCAAGTTTTCAATTGTTAATGGATTTTAAATTGGTTTGCTACGACAATTAAGGTACTAAAACAAAAGGACAACTTTTGAATCAAATTATTTTCTATTTCCTAAATTAATTTTAAATCAAATAATTTGAATTGGGCTGAAAATGTTACAAAGAATTTAAAAATTGGGAAGTCAATAGATATTTTTAAATTTTAGAGATGCAAAGTGATATTATTGAAAATTTCAAGGGTGGTTTCTGTACTTATCCATTAAAATAATAAGCAAATGTTTCAAGGGTGAAAAAAAAATCCTCGAGAGAGGTTGTAAAAAGTTGTTTGAAGTTTTTGACCAAGCACTATTTATATAGGACAAAAAAAATGCTACATTAATGCTTCCAACGGATAGAAAATAGATGAAGAGTCAACTAGCTGTTGGAGTATCGGAAGTCCGGTACATCCGAAGTATGCGTCCGACAGTAGGTAGTAAATTTGAAAAATCTTCTTCAATTCTATCGGATGTCCAGTGCTTGCGTCCGAAAGCAGACAATGAGTTAGAAGGAATATCTCAATTCTATCGGACATCCGGTATTGTCTATGTAAGCGTCCGACAGATTTCGTCGAGTTTGAACGATCCTATCGGACGTCCGATGCTTGCATCCGATCGAGGTCAGTGAGTTAGGGGGAATGTCTTATTTCCTTCGGACATCCGGTGGTGGAGTTCTTCATGCGTCCGAAGTTGCGCAATGATTATCGGACGTCCGATCCAAACGTCCGGCAGCTTTCAGCAATCTTTGTCTTCTTTCAATTGCGCTTGTTCTTAGAATCAAATTGCTGCATAATTGAAAGTATTTTTTGAAGAGATATTAATATTATCCAGTTGTTTTGTAAACATCAAAAGTTAGGGACTAAAATTAACAATTTCCCCCTTTTTGATGATGACAAAACAATGGATGGAGGAAGAAATAATTGAGCCAAAAGCTCCCCCTCACTCAATGCATCAAAATTTTTTTTAAGTGCCAAACTTATAATCTCAGAAAACTCCCCCTTTCACATATCATTCATTTCTCCCCCTTTTTGTCATCATAAGATGAGAGTAAAAATCAGCAATAATAATTCAACAACAATAATAGAGGATTGTACATAAGCATAAGATGGTACGTTTTTCTTCTTCTTTTTACCAAAAGAAAAAGTTTATAAGTAGTTGAATTTTTCTACTTTTTGTTCCCCCTGTTTGTTTGTTAGCAAGTTGCAGTTATGACCAAATCGTGTAATTTTGCAAAATGAGAGGTATCAAACTTGTCTAAATTGAAGTATTGCCAGAAGTACGAGTTACTAATCAATTATGGCGATAAATGGACGCCAAAATACTAGGATCGAGATTCTGATTTTCATAAATACAGCAATAATTAGTTGTGATTTTCTTAATTAGGACTCTTTCATAGCACCTCGGGATTGTGATTTTCTCAATTACTATAATATAATCTAGTGGGACAGTGTAGTTGTTGGGACTTGGGAGAAGGATCTGTCACGACGCACTGATTGGTGCCCCACAAACAACTATTTTTCCTTGTTTTCTTTACTTTTGCCAATCTGCATTTCTGGTTTCACGCTTCAGCCTCGGCAGTGCAACGTGATCAAAAGATAGTTTATTCATTTATTACTTAAAAGGTATGAAGAAATACACTTTAACTTTGTGATCATCATCATATACAATGCACAAATAGCTAACTAATTACAAGTTGAATAGACCCCAAAAAAAAAAAAAAAAATTCAAGAGGGAGGAGAAACTAATTATTTTGTGTTATAATTTAACACAAAAAAACTAGCATAGGAAACAAGAAAACCGTACTTTTTTTTGTGCCTTTTTTTAACAAAAGAAATAAACAACATGAGACGTATGTAACACAAAAATCTCACCCAAGTCCAAATCAAACGAAAACGAGACATCCCAAAATCAAGCTCAAAGCCACCGACATCCATCCACCACGAAAATTAACGATCCTTATTGCTCCATTGTCACTAGCCGTCTGATCCGCCGGTACGCTATCCTCGTCGGCGGCAGGTCCCGGGGCATCTGCGGCTGTATCCTTCTCCTTCGCACCCTTGGAACCTTTTGGAGCAGGGGCAGGGGGAGCTTCCTTGAACAATTCTCTAGGCAACAAAACTTTATCAATCTTGAAAACAGCTACTGGATCTTCATCAATCACTGTTCCTGTAATTGTCGCTGTCACCACATTGGTGTCCAGTTTCACGTCTTCTCCGTCGTTTTGCACTGTGACATCGTACTTGTTAGCTCCCTCGGTGGCCAAAGTGTTCATTTTCCCATTCTTTGATCTCAACATCCCTAGAGATTTGTAGGTTGGGGTCCCATGATAGAGCAGCAATGAAACCTTCCCTTCAGAAGTCAAGTTTTTGTAGCTGGGCATGAAAGAGCTCAGGACTCCATCAGATGGACAAAACACTGTTAAACCAGCCTCGACGTTTTGGACAAAGGTTTCTTCAGCCCCTGAACTCTTTAACAAGTCTGCAAATGCTTTGCAGCCTTGTTTCTCCATTAAAGTAGTCACGTTCAGGGCTCCAGGTCCAGAGACCGGAGCTTCAGCATCAGGAGATAGTAAAACGTGGCTGATTTGGATGACAGCAACCACATATGGTATTTCATCAACAGACTTGACAAAAGTAGAGGTAAGGTCGCCATACTCGCCTTCGTTATTGCCCGTTGCGAACCCGACTTTGCCGCCTTTCATGTCGGTAATGTTGACGTAGCCGGCGGTGCCGGCAGCCTCGCCGGTGGCTTGGAATAAGGTGGAAGTTGTGGTGGATCCTTTGCTGATTTGATGGAGCTTTCTGGCTCCAAAGTAATCTGCAAAGACATGGAGGGAAAGGACATTTTTCAACGAGGGCAGTGAGAGGTGTTTAGCTAGGAGATCGGACATTCCGGCGTTGTCCACCACGCAAACGGTAATTGTCCGGCGGCGGTTGATCTCATCCGCCAGGTGCGTGGTCGTTAAGTAGTGGTTGAAGGTGGAGAATTCAGGGTGTTTTGCGAGTATACGGGTTATGTTGTGTGACTGTGCGTCGGTGGAGGACAAGAGCAGGAGTAGGAGGAGAGGAAGAGAGAATAGAGGAAGACAGAACAGTGGTCGCATCGTGCTTCGAGCGTAGTGGGGGAAAAAATATGGTTTTGGTTTGAAGGGGAGTGAGGGGGAACAAGGTTTAAGCTTTTAAGGTTATCTATTGGAGAAGCTTTATACATATTAGCTTGGTATCTTCCCCTCCACACAACCCAACCCAACCCCCAACCCCCACTCCCCGGCCCCACCCTTCTCTCTTTTTTGGTTTTGTTATGGTTTTCGAGGGAAGGTTTTTTCCCAATTAAAACCATAACAACCATACTTAGGTCTGCATTTTTTTTTTGAACAATAATGATGTAACGTCATTATTTTTATTGTCATTTCACCAAATTAGAGGCTTAGAATAGATAAAGCAACCTTACAATCACAAAAATGAAGAAATCCAAACACGGAAATGACCTAGATCGGACCGCATTAGTTGATCTGAAACGTTCATTTATATATTTTTAATTTTATAATAAATGACTGAGATCGAACCAAAGATGACATGATCTGAATTGTTTACTGCATTGTGTAATTGCACCTATAACTGCAGAATCTCTTAGTTCGAGATGCAATATTAGAGTCTAGGTGTTAAAGCCAGTTAATTACCACCCAACATCATTTGGGTCAAATTGCGTTAGATATGGACCAATTATGAAGTCCATTTAGTTCAAATAACTTGGACTGTCATACACCTTCATTAAAATATATATATATATATATGAATCATTCAAATTTTTTTCTTTTATATATTATAAGGAGCACAATAATGGAGTGCTTCAATCAACAAATTAATCTACAATCGATGGTAATTATAACTCAATCGTATTACAAATAAATCGCAAAATTGTGCTAGGAGAATAAAATCATCGAATTGCTTTCCTTGCCTCTCTCTCTCTCTCTCTCAAACACACACACACATAGAAATAGCTGATTTTATAATGCAAATGTACAATATGGATGTAAAATTTACGGATAAATACCCCAACGTCAGCGTGTGCTTTCGATTCCAGCATCGGGCAAACTTGTTATTGTCATATTTGACTAACTTGTTCCCTTTGTTCTAACAAAAGAGAAACTATTACTACATAAAATTTCTTGGATAAATTAATTTTTATTTCCTTGTGTAAGGATCGAAGACAACCTAAGAGAGGGTGAATTAGATTGATTAAAAAGCTAATCAAATTATGGGTACTTTTTGCTCAAAATGAAATTTACCCCCTTTTCTAAGTGACCACACAATGTAGCAATTAGCAAGAAAGCACGATTGCTTGGGAGTAGAAGAGATAAGCATTTAAAAGATCACAATATAACAATAAGTAAATAAGAAAGGAAGAATTGCAAATCAATTGACTACCAAACTCCTCTTGAGCTTGTAGGTCAATTTATAGAACAAGTTTCTTCAAGTTGATGAAGTACAACCAATCTTGTGTACAAAGAAAGGTTCACTTCCTCCTTACCCCAAACCCCACTCGGTCAAGCAAGGAAGTTTTACTATCCCTCAGGACAACCCTCACAGAGTTACACTATTGAAGTATTCACTCACAAATGAAAAGTTTACAATGAACTTCACACCACCAAAACTACAAATTTTCTTTGGAGAGTGTTTTCTCACTAAAACTACTCTAGATCTTTTGTATTTTCAATGTGCAAAAATTGTTTGAAATTTTTGACCAAGCACTATTTATATAGGACCAAAAAAGTGCTTCATTAATGCTTCCAACGGATAGAAAGTAGATGAAGAGTCAACTAGCTGTTGGAGTATCGGACGTCCGGTACATCCGAAGTATGCGTCTGACAGTAGGCAGTGAGTTTGAAAAATCTTCTTCAATTCTATCGGATGTCCAGTACTTGCGTCCGAAAGTAGACAATGAGTTAGAAGGAATATCTCAATTCTATCGGACATCCGATATTGTCTTTGTGAGCGTCCGACAGATTTCGTCGAGTTTGAACGATCCTATCGAACGTCCGATGCTTGCATCCAATCGAGGTCAGTGAGTCAGGGGGAATGTCTTATTTCCTTCGGACATCCGGTGGTGGAGTTTTTCATGCGTGCGAAGTTGTGCAATGATTATCGGACGTCCGATCCAAGCGTCCGACAGCTTTCAGCAATCTTTGTCTTCTTTCAATTGCGTTTGTTCTTAGAATCAAATTGCTGCATAACTGAAAGTATTTTTTGAAGAGATATTAATATTATCCAGTTGTTTTGTAAACATCAAAAGTTAGGGACTAAAATTAACAATCTCCCCCTTTTTGATGATGACAAAACAATGGATGGAGGAAGAAATAATTGAGCCAAAAGCTCCCCCTCACTCAATGCATCAAAAATTTTTTTAAGTGCCAAACTTATAATCTCAGAAAAATCCCCCTTTCACATAGCATTCATTTCTCCCCCTTTTTGTCATCATAAGATGAGAGTAAAAATTAGCAATAATAATTTAGCAACAATAATAGAGACTCCAGTATTCCAGAGAAATGATATCAGAATTCAACAATCACCAACATACCAACATTTACCAACATATCACAGAGAATTGATATCAAAAGAAGTATCAAACAGAGAAATAACAATCGAAATAATTATCAAAACAAATCATCATTAGATCAGCATCATTCATTTCTCCCCCTTTGTGTCATCATAAAATTTCAATAATATTCAAAAATATCAAGAAAAACTCAGTTCAAAACATCAGAAACAAGAAAATTACAAAAGAACATTATGAACAAGAATCTCACCGATCTTACCGATATCTCCTACTCCAATTGTTTTAGTTTTCATGTCATTTCCAAATGTCACTTTGCCACTAGACTTTGGCTTGAATTTGATGAAATGTGATGGATCACCGGTCATGTATCTTGAGCACCCACTTTGATTCCTTAGTAATGTTTACCAGATTCACCTACTCAAGAGTTCAAGAACTAATATTTGGTACCTTTTAATTTTTGGGTCCTTGAGAGTTAGTATCATGTCTAACTATCTACATGCATTTCATGCCTTTTCTCATGTTCATTCTCACATAGCAATCGCTTTTCATGTGACCTTTTTGACAACAAAAATTACAGATAATCAAAGAGTTATTTACATGAACAGGTTTAATAAATCTTGCTTGTTTTCTCTTATAAACAACAAAATCATTTGCAGCAAAATTTATCTTCTTCTCATAAGTGCCAAAATGAGGTTTTGTTCCATTTTTTTGAAAGCAGTTTTGTTTCTTATATTGGAGTAAATCATTTAAATTATCCATTCTTCTTTTCAGATCACCTTGTTCCTTTTTGAACATTTCACAAAGTTTTGTTTTTCTATCAAGCTCAAAGTGTAAATGTGAGGACTCGAAAATTTATTTATTTTAAATTCCTATTATTAGCTTATTTAAATATTTAATTGGCTGTTTACTCCTAATATTTTATTTCAACCTTTTTAGACCCAATTACATGGAACTATGACTTACTTATATTTTTAAAATGACTCGTTTTAAAATTTAATTTTTGAAAACTCGTTAAGTGAGAATAGTGAATACGCGTTTGGAGACAATAAACGATTTGAGAATACAGTGAGTTTGGAGAGTGAAGACTCATACATTAGTTTTAAAATAGTTATTTTTATGTTTAAATACTCAAGTATTGGTTAGTAATACTATCGTTGCAAGAATTTCTTAGAAATTTCGCTCTATGGCGTACAAATCGGAAGTACGCATTTTCGCGCGCGCGATTAATCGAGAGACTTTAGACCTTTATTTTTAGACTATTTAGAGTAAATAATAATAGTATGAATGGAAGTGCATTAGAGGTTTAGTGCACAAGTGAAACAAATCCGAGAGGAAACGAGCACGAAACGCGCGCTGTCGCGCCCCATTTTTTAATAAGAAAAATAAAAGACAGGTTTGGAAAAATGGCTTTTGATTGAATTTTTGATTGAAAAAATGATATTTGATTTGAAAAGAAAATGAAGAACATTGGTCTAAATGGGACTTGAAAATGCGACGATTTTGGACCCAAAAATAGTAATTTAAAAAGGGTTTTTGATTGGAAAAATCAGAGTCGCCACTTGATATAGAGTTAAGGTGTACCAAGTCACCTAAAAATGAATTTTAAAGAAAAAAGTAGAAAATCCTTTTTAAACGACTTCAAGTCTACGAAAATCAGAGAAAAAGATTCGGGAGTCACATTTGAAGAAAGGGAAGGCAAGGATAAGAATCCAAGGCACCCTTTCAACCTAGCCAAGGCTAGTTGCGCGATTTAGTCAAAGATTTTCTTATTTTAACCTAAAGATTTATCACATTTGGATGTACTATATGAATGCAAACCCTAAACCTAGGAGTGTGTCGGGGGGTCGAAATGTATCTTCAAATCTCAATTGGTGCCAATCACATTAATTGTGATGCCCAATAAAGACTCTTCGAAGAAGTCACGAATAATGCAAGTCATAAGACTCGAAAGAAAGAAAAAGTAAAGAAAATAATAATATACAAATGTGTATGTTCTGAAGGAATGCATCATAATGGGTGCGGGGACTTACACTCGTGACTTTCAATGTTCCTTTTAATAGAGGGAATACGAGCGTGCTAAGGCTAGAAAAGCCAAACTCGTCCATATCCCATATCCAAGGGGTCATCCCTAATCTAATCAAGCAAATGTACTAATCTAATTTTAATTTTCCTAAATGAAATGTAAGTCTAGTGTTATGTATCACACATACGGATATATATATAAGCATGAAATAAGGAATATGTATATATGGAGGGAATATGAGATAAGGGCTATACATATAAGGAAAGTGTCATGCAACATGGTAAAGGCCTAAAAAGTGAAAAATATACATGAGATGGAGTGATTTTATCACACAATCATGATCTAACGCGTAGACAGTCCCTAAGGGTTTAGCGTTGGACTAACCCATGCCTACAAATTCTCACTAGCGTTGGAGTAGTAAAAAATCGGAAAAGGGGACCACAACTAGCGTTGGACTAGTGTGGTGACGTCACACATCAGTTACAATCAAATAAATCATGTAAGACCTAATAAAAGCATGTAAACACATAAATCACGTATAGCACATAACACATAAGCATGATATCTAGATGCAAAGCCCTAAGAAAGCGGATAACACATAACACATAAGCATGCAAAACATACCAAGCAAATAAAGCAAACAAGCCCTAACGATTAGATTGGGGGGGGGCCCTACTACAATTTAAGGGGAAAAGAATAAAATAAAATAATCCCTAACTATTACAACTTTGGCATTCAAGTGCCTTTCGAATGATCAAAATTAAAAAATAAATATACAAAACTAAAACAAATAAAGTGGATAAATAAATAAATAAATAAAATAAAAACATTCAAAAGGCATGCAATTAAGCACATAAATCACGTAGGGCAAGTAGGGTCAAATAAAGTGAGAAATAAGGGATAGGGTGTACCTCCCTTGAATTGGGGCCCTAACGAAATGAAACCACTTATTTGCCCTCCAAAATACAAAGAAAAGGTCAAGGCATCATTTTAATTAACGAATAATCACAAAAGATAAAAAAATGAATCGTGAAATTGAATCAATTAAATCATATAAACAACCCACATTCAAGAAGTCAAAAGAATAAAAGACTTGATTGCAAACATTAACAAAGTTTTGGGGTCCAAAATAAAAGAAAAATAAAGTTTAGGGACCTATTTGCAATTAAGCCTGGGACCCAATTGAAAGAAGTTGAAAGTTTCTAGGGCCACAGTATAGTTAAGAAAAAATCCAGGGACTGATTCGCAAAACCAGTTACCAGATTCTTAATCAAACAGGCCATTGGGCCATTTTTATTTATTGGGCCAAAAGTCGCTTGGCCCAATCGGAAGTCCAAGGAAAAACAAGCGGGCTAGCCCATCATTTTCACTAATCTAGCTCATATAAATTGAAGGGCTTTAAGCCTCCAAGCCCAAATCATCAGTCCAGAAGAACATACCAAAATCTATTATCAAACCCAACCAAATAAACCTCTTACCCAAAAATCCAAGTTCCCTAAACCCAACATGATAAAATCCACAAAATCATTAAGCCACAATTATGTAGAGCTGTTAATCGAGCCGAGTCGAGCCGAGTATTTGGCTGCCGAGCTCGACTCGAGTTTAATTCGAGCCGAGCTCTACTCGAGCTCGTTAGAAAAACGAGCTTTAAAATGTGTTCGAACTCGGCTCGTTAAATGTACATGTGGCTCGAGCTCGAGCTCGAGCTTGACTCGTTTATCACAAACGAGTCGAGCTTCACGAGCTCGAGCTCAAGTTCGTGCAAATTAACCTTAATAAAAACCTATAATTTTTAATTTTTATAATTTTGATTTCTAAAATGACAAATATGTCCTTCATTAACGAGCTCTAACGAGTTACTCGAGTATCAAACGAGCCGAGCTTACTCGGCTCGTTAACTAAACGAGCATGTTTCGAGCTCGAGCTCGACTCGTTAACCAAAATTAACGAGCCGAGCTCGAGCCTTAACGAGTCGAGCTCTAACGAGCTTTCGAGCTACTCGATTGACTTAACAGCTCTACAATTATGATCTAAAAACAAGAAATAATCAAGCTAAAAGACTACTTAAAAACATAAAAAGATTAAAATCTTAAAAAGGTCAAGTAAGGCCAACTTTTTCAATCTTTGAGTCAAATCAGAATAAGGGGAAAACTTGAGGGGTTCAAATGCAACCAAATAGGGACTTAACCGAATGAATTATGAATGTTTTAGGGTCGAATTACGAAGTTCTGGAACTCTGGGGCCAAATTACAAAACAAAAGAAAAATGGAGGGACTGAGATTGCAATTTTGGACAAGTGATCATCTTCTCCACCGAACTGATTCAACATCAGTTGCCAGCGCAGCTTTCTTTTCAATCAAAGCCATACCAGAATTCGGTAATAGACAACAAAAACCCAAAACTCCCTCTCCTATCATTAATTCTAATTCATACGATGAGAAGCATAAGGGAATAAGAAAACAGAAAAGGTGCAAGACACCAATACATCAAAAATTTTCAGGCGCAAGGAAATGAACCTGCTGACTTAGCTGGCTCTTTCACACGGAAAAAATGCAACCAAATGTTCTTTCAACGAGAAATTTTCAGCCAGGCATTTCGTCGAACAGGTTGGGGGCATTAGAGTTTTTACTAATCTTCTACTCAATTAAAGCTATATTCTGCCCCAAAATTTTGTCAAAACACAAGAAGCTCCAGTCCAATCGACATTCAAAGCATACATACTTCCAATTCGTGAATAACTCAACAGAAAAATTGCTACAAGCCACAACGTGAAAAATAAAACAGGCTTCGAAAGCTTGTATAAAACTGAAATTTGAAGGATAATAGCGGCTTACCGTATCCAGAATGGCGTCCCTTTCTTCTTGCCTCCTTCATTCTGGAATTGGCCATGGAGATTTCGTTGACTGCATTGGGGTCCAGCCAGACCTTGCCTCTGCCGCACTTGGGAACGCTGGCGGCGAGCCGCCTCTGAAGCTTCAGTAACACCATCCCTTCGTCCGTCAGTCCGTCTCCTCCTCCTCTGTTCTTTTCTTTCTTGCCTTTTGTTTATCACTTTGGCTCTCTCTTTCATCTTTGCCTCCCGAAGACTCTCCCCTCTCAATTTTTTCCAGAGTTTCTTGTTCTTGTTCTATTTTTCAACTCCAAAGCCTCCTCTGTTTTCCCTTTGTCCGCCCCCTTTTTCTCCTGCAACCCTCTCTGGCTTAGTTTCCTCCATCTCCTTGCCCTCTTTTTTTAGTTTTCCTCTGTCTTTTTTGTTGCCCCCTTGCCGAAGACCTCTCTCAATTTTCCCTTGTTTTGCTTTTCCTTCCTCTCCGTTTTCCCTTACTCTATTTTCCTTTCCAGCCCCCAGTCCCCAGTTCTCCTTCTTCCTCTGCTTTTCTTATTCTTTTCTTTCCTTTGCTCCCCAGACGAAACTCGCTCCTCTCTTCTCAACTTAGCCGCCAATCCTTTTCCTCTTCAATCCGTCCCCTTTCCTTGTCCTCGTCCGTCCGCCTCTGTTTCTTTCTTTTCTTCTATTTTTTCCTCTAGTCTCAGACGAAGCTCACCTCTCTAATTGTTCCCCCCTTTTTTGTTTGCGGCTGTTTGCATTTTTAAAGGCACCTCAAAAAACTAAACCTAATATGAAAGGCCAAGATTTCAAATCCCAAAGTAGGCTTATGTGTCTTGTTCTTGTCCCTTTGATTTTTTTCAATAAATTAAATAAAAATAAAGCAATTTTCTTAACAAAAAATGAAACTAAGATAAAATAAACAAAAAATAAAATAAACAAAAATCACCTAAATAAATAAATAAATAAATAAAAAAGAAAAGCTAAAATTTTGGTGTCTACACGCGCGAACGCGCACTATTCCTAGTTGACTTTTGGAGCACTTTTTGGCCACACACTTAAGCTTCTCAAGGAAACTTCATCATCAGCCAAACATACTCTCTCTCTTTGTTCTTGCTGGCCGGCCACCCCAAGGAAGAAACAAGACCAAAAGCTCTTCATTTTCTTGCTTCATTTCTTGTCCAAATCACTCCAAAATTTTACTACACCTTGCAAACCACTTGGAGATCAACTCAAGCTAGGAAAGGAGCTTCATTTGCATGGTTTTCTTGAGTTCCAAAGGATCAAAAATTTCTGCTTTAGTCATCTAAGGAGGTAACAAATGATCAACCTCTTGAATCTTGGCTTATATAAGTTATATTGCACTTGTAAGCTTATAGATGCATGTGGGTAGCTCTATATTGTTGAAAATCTTGTGAGTGGGCTCTATGAAATCCCACAATGGACTTGATGAGCTGGTTTGATGATATTGGGTGTTATTTATGTTGAATTAGTGCTTAATCTAGTGGATATAAGTTGTATTGTGGAAGAAAACTCAAAGGGAGTGAAATGAGAAAAAGGGACGGTTCTGCCCCTGTTTTGCCGTGCCCCGTTAGTGCAATTTTTGTATTCCAATTGACTTGATTTTGATGTAAATGTGTAATATAGGTTGTATAGAAAGTTTCCTCAAAAAATTACTTGATTTGGCTCGGTAAAAGTTGAGATTTCGAAATTTCACCAAAACTGGAAAACGTGACCAGAGTCTCTCTAGTAGTGATTTTGTATCAACCATAACTTTTTGCTCCGATGTCGAAATCGAGTGCCGTTTGTGGTATTAGAAACTAGACATTTCCAGTTTTTCATTGGTATAAAATTTATTTCCTGATTCCACTTGAGTGAACCGTACCAATAGTTTGAAGATGCCTGTCCTGTTTCACGGATTTACTGGAGTGCATGTTATGAGATGCAACTTGATACTCGAATATGAGCTAGTTGTTGACAGAATTTTAAAATGATTACTCTGTGAAATTGTAGCCTTATGAATGCAGTCTTCAACCCCACCAACAACGCTCAATTCCAAGTTGAATTGAGTGAGTTATGGCCGAATTTCAAACCTGCCTCGTTGCTTGAAAACCCTAAATTTGGGCTGGTCACTGGCTAATCTTGATTAGGAGTTGTTATTTCGAAACTCTTGGTGTTAATCACCTATCAAACACATTTTTTGATGTCTCTTAGACATTGTCTTCATAAATGGACCATGTTTGAAAAGATTTCATTGGCCAAATGATTGAGAAAAGAAAAACGAAAGTGCAAGGCAGAATTGCCTTAGGAAATCGTGGAACTTTAGCGACTTTGTTACCCAACTTTCCGTACGAATTTTTACATGAAAGTTGATAGAGGAATAGCTCTCATATGGTAGGGTAATACTACCAAATTTGATACCCTTCCAGGTCCATTTCGATGCTCAACCAAAGTCTTAAACTTCCCATTTTAAATCTGGAAAACCCTTGTTTGGTGAGGAAATTTCAGTAATTTTGAGCCACTATATCTTGGTGCTTGAAACTCCGATTCTTGTTCCGCTTGTTGTGTTTTAAACTTTGATTGTAACTCTATTTGAGTTCCAAATTTCAGAGGCTAGTTCGCATTGTGTGAATTTTACCAAATTTCCAAACTTTACCGAAAATCAACCCAAATCTGTCTTGGTATTCCAAAACAGCATCTTGGACCCAAAATTTGAATGCCTTCCATTTGAAATCATGGAATAGTGTCTTCTAGGAACTTTTATTACTTTGGAAGAAGTTTCCAACGGTACCAAGTTTTCTAATTTTGGACTTGTGGAGAGTGAGATACGATTTTCCAAAAATTGCTTGTCAAAACTGAAATTTCCGAACTTAAAGGAAATCAAGTCCTTTGCACTATCCATTTTCCTTCGAGATTGCTTGACTATTTTACATTTGATTTCAAGATGAAAATCCGATTTCCTTGTATTACTAAAACCTCACTTTTGAGTCTCGATTCACGAGTAATTAAGTCTCATTTTCGCGATACCTTCTTAGATTGTACACTAGTACAATCTTCTTCGATAATTAGGGGTCTTAAGCGATAATGTGTAATAGTTTATTATTAATTGCTCACGCACTCAAGAGGACCTTCAAGAGGATCCCACAGTAGACATCTGAACCCTCAAGTGTACTTTACTTCTTGAGTTACTTGGTGAGTGTTAAGTGCATGAATAGTTGAAATTATGGGAACGTGATACATGTTCAATTGTTATTGTCGATTGGAAATTTTGAAAATGGAGTCGAGTGTGTACTTTACCGCACTCGTTCTCATTTGAAATGAATAACTCATGAATGACTTGCTTGAAATGAAATGAATGATTGAATGTATTGAATGCTTGAATGACATGAAATAGTATGCTATGGCTTCATACATCGTGGAGTGAATCTCCTCGACTCACAAATGTTACATGGGGGACGCCCAAACTCATAAGCCGACCTTGGGACTCGAGCAGGCATGGGTTTGGTCGGGAACCTCGGTGAGCCATGAGAATAATATGATAAACTTGATCTATTGGAGAGATCTTGCTTGGCCTACTCGTGCAGTAGCACCTTTATCGTCGTTCGGGCCCGGTGGGGGGTTGTAAGGTGGAAGGACATGTGAAGTAAAGTGGAATCTACGGATTGGAAATACTGACCCGACTGACGGAGAGTCACCACGGGAAGGTATACGATTGAGATCTGGTAAAGCAAGTAGAATTTAGCTCCTAAGAGCTACCATATTTTTGAATTGTTTCTGTTTATATTTCACTTGAATTGTTAGTTACTCGATTATTATCGTTTTTCTTGTGAATTGGGTTTGTTATTTGGACAACGTACTTGCATGTATGTTTCTTGGCCTCACGGGCGATTGCTCACCTCATAGATTTGTTTTTCTTAACAGGAATGGACGTGGAGTGAGACTCAAAGAAACCTTTCTGTTGTACTTTTGTGTTAAGGTTCCAAATGTAATTGACTAGACATTGTGGTTGTTGTATATTTTGGGAATTGATGTATCTTTTGGGAACCAATATAAGAATTGGATGATTGATATATCTTGGAACTAGTGGTGTAAGTTTTAATGTTATTTATGGAAGCGACTTATCTTTCTTACTTTGTCTTGTCGTGATAGCTAGTATTGTAATAAGCTTGAACGGGAGTTGTACCAAGTCCTGGTGAGAGTTGGGCAGGCGTCCCGCGGATACCCTTTGGTTCGCCTTAGGGAGAAGTGGGGGCGTCACAGTAAAACAGTCTCATTCTTTTTTAAGAAATCACTTTCAGTTTTCAGCTTTTTATTTTCTTGAAAACAACGTGCATTATCCTGAAGAAGAAAACTAATTTTGTGTTTCAATTCCTTGTTTCTAACATAAGATTCTTTCAAACTATCATGCAAATTTTTAATGAAAGATTCAAGATCATCATCAGTTTCATCATCACTATCAGATTGAGAGTTACAAGTTGTTATCTCATCATCTCCAATGACCATGAAAGCCAATTGAGCAGATTCATCTTCCTCTTCAATTTCACCATCGGAGTTGCATCCATTCCATGTGAACTGAAAGTTGTTGAATCTTGGTTTTCTTTCACCGTTTCTCTTCTTCATTGGACACTCACTCATATAGTGTCCAACTTGGCCACATTCATAGCATTTGTCATCTTGCTTTTTGTTGGGTTCATATCTTCCTTTGTTTCTTGCATTATTGAATTGATTAGAATCTGAATTGCTATGTCCTCCTCTTCTAAATCTCCTTTTGTTGAGGATCCTCTTCAAACTTCTTGTGATGAGAGCTAGAACACTATCATCAACTTCCGCATCTTCTCCATCTAGAGAGGCAGAATCATCTTTATCATGAGATGTCTTTAGAGCAATACTCCTTCTTACTTTCACATCCTCTTTCTCTTGCACTTTGGACTTAAGGTTCAGCTCATAAGAGGTTAGAGAATTAATAAGAGATTCAATGGGTAAGGAATTTAGATCTCTAGTTTCTTCAATGGCAGTAACTTTATTCTCCCAATCCTTGGATAAAGCATTCAGAATTTTTCTATTTTTCTCACCTAGAGAGTATTCCTTTTCCAGCACCTCTAAGTCCTTAATAAGGTCGTTGAATCTACAGTACATCTCATCAATATTTTCATGAGGTTCCATCCTGAACGATTCATACTTGGTAACCAGAATAGACTTCTTTTGTTCTCTCACATTCTCACTTCCTTCATAAACTTCTCTAAGTTTGTCCCAGATTTTTTTAGCGGACTTACACCCTTTGACCCTAATGGATTCATTTGAATCTAAAGCACAATATAACACATTCATGACTTTCGTATTTAAGGTGAGATGAGATCTATCCACAGCAGTCAGTTCATTTCTAGTTTTTTGTCTAGATCTATGAGTATTTTCATCTATAAGAGAGGCATCATATGGATCTTCAGTAATAACAAACCACAATTCAATATCAATCGATTGCAAGAAGATAATCATTCTTCATTATTTCTTTCCAACTCACATAATTCGACCCATTAAACATAGGTGGTCTAATCACAGATTGTCCTTCCAAAAACATGACATTGTTGGTTGTCATCTTTACTCCTAAGCCGATTGAGCTTAATCTCAAAGAGACAAAGTTCTGATACCAATTGTAAGGATCGAAGACAACCTAAGAGAGGGTGAATTAGGTTGATTAAAAAGCTAACCAAGTTATGGGCACTTTTTGCTCAAAATGAAATTTACCCTCTTTTCTAAGTGGTCACACAATGTAGCAATTAGTAAGAAAGCACGATTACTTGGGAGTAGAAGAGATAAGCAATTAAAAGATCACAATATAACAATAAGTAAATAAGAAGGGAAGAATTACAAACCAATTGACTACCAAACTCCTCTTGAGCTTATAGATCAATTTATAGAACAAGGTTCTTCAAGTTGATGAAGTACAACCAATCTTGTGTACAAAGGAAGGTTCACTTCCTCCTTACCCCAAGCTCCACTCGGTCAAGTAAAGAAGTTTTGCTATCCCTCAGGACAACCTTCACAGATCTACACTATTGAAGTATTCACTCACAAATGAAAAGCTTATAATGAACTTCACACCACCAAGACTACAAATCTTCTTTGGAGAGTGTTTTCTCACTAAAACTACTTTAGATCTTTTGTATCTTCAATGTGCAAAAGTTGTTTGAAGTTTCTAACCAAGCACTATTTATATAGGATCAAGAAAGTGCTTTATTAATACTTCCAACGGATAGAAAGTAGATGAAGAATCAACTAACTGTTGGAGTATCGGACGTCCAGTACATCCGAAGTATGTGTCCGACAGTAGGCAGTGAGTTTGAAAAATCTTCTTCAATTCTATCGGACGTTCGGTACTTGCGTCTGAAAGCAGACAATGAGTTAGAAGGAATATCTCAATTCTATCGGACGTCCGGTATTATCTTTGTGAGCGTCCGACAGCTTTCGTCGAGTTTGAACGATCCTATCGGACGTCCGATGCTTGCATCCGATCGGGGTCAGTGTGTGAGAACTCGAGAAAATTAGGTGTGTGCTTTGCATTTATTTTATTTTATTTACCTTGATATTGGAAATATTACATATAACGAATAAGTGGTTAAATTAAATGTCTAATTGAATTTCTATGAAATCGAGAATTAGAAATATCCTAGATTGGTGTAGAAAAATTTTTATGAATCAAATAAACACATGGTATGTATATTGTAAATTGTGTCATTTGCATATATTACTAGACACTAGCATATATTATACAGTTGAATAAATTATACGTCTAGTTGTTTTTCCTTTAAAACCGAATGTATGAAAATCTCCTAGATTAATGTACGAGAATTTTGTAAGGGTATATAAATTAGAACAAATGAAGTTTGGAGTCAATGCATGAAATAATAAAACCGCAGCCCCTTAGTGAGCAAATAAGTTAATACTAATGACCTAACTAACCCTGAATCTTGGTTAAACTACTATGCAACCTAAGGAAGCCATCTTCTGGAAGACAACCGAGAGGAAACAAAGAGAAAGAAATTGCTAGTTGGGCGGTGACCGAGAGGAAAGAAACACAAGGCAGCTTTCTTTCTTTCTTTCCAAAAATGGAATCGAGGGAGTGGAACTAAGAGTGAGGGGGAGAAAATTTGGTTAGCTTCATCATCTGCTGATCATAATCAAGAAGAGAAAGGCAAGGAAAATAGGAGGGATAGCTGGTGCCGACCTTGAGGAAACAAAGTTGGGAAAATCTGGTCAGTCTGCAATTTTTTAACTCTTAAAGGAAAGAGGTAAATTCTCTGTGATCAATACTTATTTATTGAGTATAAATGAATATATATATATATATATATATATACAAGCTGCAAGATGAGTTTTAGCAGAGGAAATGAGCTTCGATTGAAGAAAAATTCTGGTTTGAGATTAAAATGATTATTTGACTGAAGTTGTAGCAACCGGGAGCTAATTACATGAATTTCAGCTCATTAGCAGTGTAAAAATGGAAAATATAATATAAGAAAAGCATGTAATATGGTTATCTCAGGTATTATAAGAAGTTTAGTTGAAGAAATTTGGGAAAAGTTGGAAATTGGGAGGACCGATGGAAGATCCTTGCTGGAATTTTTCCAGCTTCATCCGAGTGGGGGGGGGAATGGAAAAGTTTCAGCTGTCTTTGGTGAATAATGACTCTAAAATTCTGTGTTAATCTGTAATATGTTGTATAACATCTTGATTTCTTCATGCATGAGAGGTTTGAGCATAAGAAACTCGTCTTTAGGCATTACTTGCTGCTACGAACCAGCTTTATAGCCGAGAGAGGATATAAATCTTGGTTCAGCTTTTCTCTTGGATTTTTGGCTATAAATTTCTATGTTTTGCTTAAGATGGTCTGTAACTGAATGATCATCTCCTGCATGTCTAGTTGGAGCATGAAACTGAAAAGAAAATTATGAGAAAACACCACATGTTAAACTGCTATACTGATGCAAATTGTAATTAGTTGATGACAGATTGTTGTGCGTAGCTTTTGGGTTGAATAATTTGTTGAAACTAGATGCTATTTGCCTTGGTATATGCTGGACTGAATGTACTTTAAATATTTAGAGCTTTAAGCAAGTGAAAGAATAGAGTTTTCGTCGAAAGCTTGAAGTAACGTTACTAGTTTTGGTTGCTGACCGAGAAAATGAAACAGATTGTGCTTCTGACCGTCCATTTTTGGCCTTGAAAATGTGATAACTGGATGTCGATGTCTTCAGAAGAAATGTAGGTTTATGTCTTAGCTTCGAAACACTATAAAATTTGCCTCAATCCGATAAGCGTAGCTCCAGTTGTGATCAAAACATCAAAGGGTGGCAAAGCCGCCTTTCTTGTTGCTTTCCTTTTGTTCTCGGATGCACTTTGCTTTGATAATGGCCGTGAGGAACCAACTTTGAACCAGCATTTCCTCTAATTTCCAACTTTGTAAGCTTTCATAAATGATAGCTGCGGTTACCCTGAGATTTAATGGCTATATACAACTCCACAAGTAGAGTTAAACTAAAGCAAATGAGGGGAAAACTCATGATAATTATGTACCTAAATTGGCTTCTAATTACTTAATATTGTCTTCACAAATATTTTAAAGACTATAAAATTTGAGGGACTGGTGTAGTGGAATAAAATTTAACTTACAAATAACCTTGAGTTTAATTAATTAAAAATGGGACCAATGAAGTACTCCTAAACCGTAATCTTAGAATCTTGAGTGGAAAATGATTTAATCCTAAAATAAATATCTTATAAATTATTAACTTGGGAAAACAAGTATAATTCTTGATTAAAACAATAAAGTCAATGAGTTTCCAAATAAAATGATAAATGAATATTGAATATATTATATTTGTACTTTAAGGTCAAACTAGAATTGTTTTAGCCTAGACGGAAGAAATGAAATGTTTGCTTGTCTTAATCCTTGCACATTAGATTGGAAATGAGTTAATCTTAGCTCAAGTGTTTTATATGATATTAAAATTTGGTGTATATGTACATTAACCTTGTTTTAAAGCTACCAAACTTAATAATCTTGAAGACAAACGTAAGGAAGGTTGCTAGATTTTGGTGATTCATTTTATAAGCTTCGGAACTTGGGTTTTAGTTACTTAAAGCTTAGATTATGTAAGATGAGTGGTTGTATATAAAATGAATATTCACTTTAGAATTATTAACTTGTACTAGGAAGTAGCCGTGAACTAGGAAACCAACTCGAGACTCGAGAGTAGTCATTTGAATCTTTGGTGAGTGTTTTCCGAATTTATGTGTTAAACTGCTTTTGTGTACCTAAGTGCAATTATATGGCAAATGTGCTTATTATGAAATATTGCTAAGTGATTCATTGTGAAGTGTTTTCAGTTGTCCCTCGCCTTCTAAGTCGAGGGTGTACTTTATCGCACTTGGCTTAGTTGAGATTGAAGGTTGATAATTGATCAAGTGATATTGTAAGTGTGCATGACTGTAAGCCATGTGTGTGCCTTATCACACTGGCTGAACTGGGCCCCAAAACCCTCTGTTCAACAGACTATTCGAGCCAGCAAAGGGCTTGGTCGGGTAGGACGGTAGCTTTGGGTAAGTGTTTCGGTATACTCGAGTATTACCACGGAGTAGCAAATTACTGATATTGATATGGCCATCCAAGTGAGGGAAGTGTTTATTATTTTGGAGGTTATAAGGAGGAGTTCTGTGGAGTGTGTAGTGCATTGAAGTGGCTCTAATGCGAGCACCGTATCCTTTTAAAAGTGATTGTTTGGTGATGTGCTTCTTCAATTGCTTAATGAAAGTGATTGTACAGTGAAATGTGCACTACTCGCTTAATTGTACTGATTTAAGTGCTTATTGATTGATGCTTGCATGGAAACCTCACAGGCGTAAGCTCACCCTTTTAGCTTTGTTTTCCTTACAGGAGTTGGAGATTGAAAAGTGATTGGATGGAATTGAAAAGTTGTTTTGGGAAATTCCATCACTATGCGTATATATTGGAGTCGCGTTTTCTTTTGTATTTTAAGATGGTTGAATCTTCTGTTTTGAGTTGATGTAATATTAAGAATAGATGTTTAGAACGTGTATTTTGTTTCTTTTAGTGGACAAATCTATGTTTCAAGCTGATTGGAATGGTACTTAAGAGTGAATGTTCAGTTGTTCAATGATAATGTTATCTCTGAAGTTAATGTAAGTGAGTGAGTCCTGGCGAGAGCCAGGCAGGCGATCCGCTAACTTCTAGGGTAGGCCCTAGGAGAAGGTGGGGTCGTCACACAGTGAGCCAGGGGCAATGTCTTATTTCCTTCGGATGTCCGGTGGTGGAGTTCTTCATGCGTCCGAAGTTGCGCAATGATTATCGGACGTCCGGTCCAAGCGTCCGAAGTTGCGCAATGATTATCGGACGTCCGGTCCAAGCGTCCGAAGTTGCGCAATGATTATCGGACGTCCGATCCAAGCGTCCGACAACTTTTAGCAACATTTGTCTTCTTTCAATTGCGCTTGTTCTTAGAATCAAATTGCTGCATAACTGAAAGTATTTCTTGAAGAGATATTAGTATTATCCATTTATTTTGTAAACATCAAAAGTTAGGGACTAAGATTAACACCTTGTGATTTGGTGTTTCGTCACATTATTCCTCTATGATTTAACAATTTATATATAACACTCTCATTGTTTAAGTTAAAGTATCACTATTAGTTTTTTGGTTAAAATTAATGATCAATAGTAAAAAATCAAAGTCAAACTAATAAATTAACAAATTTACCGATTAATTATTTCTTTTTCCTCCCAAATAAAAAAAGAAATTGAAATAAAAATATAGATACATAAGAATTACAAAATACCATTAAAGATTTGGATTTAAAAACACATTATGATACTTGCAGTAAAAAAAGATTTGGTATTTTTGTTTCTTATTTATTTGTTTTATATTTCATTTCCATCTTTTTTGTTTCTTATTTATTTATTTATTTATTTCCCTTTTATCTCTTTTATATTTGGAGAAAATTAAGATTTTGTAGACCAAAGTCTCTTCCCAAAGAGAGAGAGAGAGAATAAAAAAAGAAAAAAAAGCAGTGAAAGGGTAAATTTGTCGATTATTAATTTGACTTTGACTTTTTACTATTGATTGTTAGTTTTAACGAGAAAACTAATGATGACAGTTTAACCTAAACCATGAGCGGGTTATATATAGATTTTTAAATCATGAGGGGTCATATGTTAAAACATCAAACCACAGAAGGGTAAAAGATAATTTATCCAAATTTCTTTTAACTTTGCTATGTCTATTAGAAAAACATTGAGCTGATTGCAATCAATGCATCCTGAGTTGATTTTGGCAATCAGTTTTTCTTGGTTATCGATTAGTAAAGTGGAAGTACTTCGAGAACAGATGGTATCCAATCTTATAGGAGTATGAATGAAAATTTTTGTGACTTAATTTTTTTAACTTTTTAATTTCAATTTTTTTTGGTGTTAAAAAAAATTTCATATGCTATGAAGTTCTCTTTTATTATCAAGTAAAAATGCATGTCATGTATAGAAAATTTTCAAAAAATGTCTCTTTTCCACATTATTTCAAATTAATTCACCTTCTGTGCGATTACGTACCAATTTCTCAATCATGTATAACTGAGTCAGACAGCCCAATTTTGCACTAAATTTGACATGTTCAACACATATGGATTTATGAATTGACCAAATTACTCTCCCCGTGCTATGTAAGATTTTCTTTTTTATCATACGGAGGGGCAAAAGCTCTTTACATATTATGTAAAATTTCACAAAAAATGATTTGAACTAACTTTTGAATAAAATAGGTCAAGATAAACTTTGAATATTACATCTATTGTAAAAACTTTTCAACTTCTAACATCTAAAACTTTGAAAATTACATCTATTGTAAAAACTTTTCAACTTCTAACATCTAATATACATTTTTTCAATATACAAAGTACAATGTACTTACAAATTATTTTTCAATACATTTTACAAATGTAACAAAAATACCAAAAAAAGTAGCCATAAGCTAATGTATAATAAAATAAACTTTAATTACGATTAAGCAAAAGATACACAAAATAGGGGAACAATTAGATTGTTTTAGAAAGTTTTCCATGAGCAGCAAGTAATTAAAAAATTTGATAATCAAGAACTTGGGAGATGAAAAAATTCTTACTATTTCTTAGATTCATGGACCCTAATTTGGTCAATTCATGAAACTATGTGCATCGAATATGCTGAATTCAGCTCGAAATCAAGTTGCTTGACCTAGTTGTATCTAATTAAAAAAATTATAGTAACATAGGGAGAGGATGGATTCAATTAAATATTCAAGGGCAATGTGAGAAAGAAGCTTTTTTTTGAGGGAGTTACATGGAATTAACCCAAAAATTAATTCATGAAGTATACATTTACAATAGGATGCTTTAACATAGAGTGAGTAACTAATTTTAAAATACATTAATCATTAGCATGACTAATTTATCATATATGAGTTAATATGACAAAGTCATTGTGAACTTAGAAAATCATCATATATGTGTATATTTGCGGGTATACCTTTTAAATTTTTTGTTATATTTGTATGCATACTCATTTACTTACATGTATAAAGATATTACGTTCTTTTTTTTGTCATTATTTGAAAACCCTATAGTCTTTAATACACTTATTTTGATAATTAACAAACAATTGATGATGTGTACTAATGTTTCTCCTTAAGTGTGGTGATAGAAAGTGAATATAATTGATCAAGGCACAACCGGACTTGATACGGATGCATAACCTAAACCAAGTAGGCATCTAGTTGCACAAAAAAACAAAAAAAAAGGGTAAAATACATTAAACCCCCTTGTGGTTTGGGTTATTGTCATAAAGCCTCCTCATTGTTTGAAAACCCCCATATAAACTCCTTGTGCTTTGGACTTCTTTGAAAAATGGATGAAAATCATCCAAATTGACGGAAAGTGAATTACACACGCTTGACAAGCGAGTGTGATAACAATACATCAAGGGTAATGTGGTAATTTTACATTTTCTTTTCTTTTCTTTTTTTCCCTTGTTCTTCCTTTTTTTTCTTTCTTCTGAACCATCTGGAGTAGACAAATAGAAGCAACTCAAATTGGACTTGAATTTCTCTCACCAACTCAAAATCTCCCTTCAACATACAATTCACTCGATTCTTGAAGCCAGAGACACCACCATCTCATAGCCTTCAGGTGATCCATTTCCCCTTCGTCCTCATCCACCGCCACCACCAATTTCGCTTCGCTACTGTTGCCATCGACACTACTGCTTAGATTTCCTGGTGTGGGTCGCATTGCCAAGTCCGTCAACGACCACAAAGCCAGTCTAGATCTCATTTCGATAGACAATCTGCCCAAGCCACTCACCATTGCAGACGTCTCTCCAACTCCGATGCATGGCTTGAAGCTCCATATTGCCCACCAAGGTGTTCCCGGAGCTTTCAGCGAAGCCACTACCGGCAAAGTTTATATGAACATGCGAAGTGGGTTATCGGGGGTAATTCTTAAAGTAGTGAATTTTAATGACATTTTTGATCTAGTGATTTTCATGAAGAAATTTTGTGGGTTTTAGGTGAATTTTGATTTCTCATTGCCCAAATTTAATACAAGTTGACTTTAATTTGAGTGGCTGCTGCTTAATTTAGTATTGAGATTCTTGGCGTTGATATTAATTTGAATTGATCCATTTTAGTATGAAGGAAGAAAAGAAAAGGAAAAGGAAGAAAAATGCAAAAAAAAAAGAGGCCTGGTATAAATGATTGATGGTTGAACCCGGAGATGATGACAATGGAAAAGGCATTAGTGTTTGCAGCGTGAAGGAAGGTAGGTTGGAGAAGATGACTGTTTGGAAAAGATGAAATCTTTTTAAAATTTCAATTTAGCTTCTTAATTTACTTTTTGTTCTCAAATGAATTAAGAAATTTAGTAAAATAACAGCTAAATCCTAAATTAACTATTGGTACATTTTGAAAACGGGGTTAGCATTGGAATTTTACGTCTTTCCATCAATTTGGATGATTTCCATCCATTTTCCAAAGAAGTTCAAAGCACAAGGAGTTTATATGGGGGTTTTTAAACAATGAGGAGGCTTTATGACAATAACCCAAACCACAAGGGGGTTTAATGTATTTTACCCAAAAAAAAGGTTAGCTAGACGCCATGCTAACATGTGGGTGTGTGTGTTTCTCTCTACTGAAAGAAAAAAAGACGCCATGCTAACGCGATGATGCGGACTTGATGCAGATGCGATAATGGCTAGTTTTTAATAGCTACTTTTTTATGATATCTATATAAGGCCAAAACTCCATATTTCAGCCACAACAAATGAAGAAATATTGCAAAGATTTTACAACTTAATTCCGTCCATCCATTCTTCAAAATCAAGAGCTTATACTTGAGTATTCTTCATTCTTGTGCTTCTATTATAAAATTCATATCATTGAGGGTGCTAGTGAGCTTTCAATTGTATCATCCGCCCTACTGAATGTTGGTAGTGTTGGTTCTTATTGTAACCCAAATTGTTTGAGTGTTTATATGAGGTTTCTCATTGAGGAGAAGTAAAACCTTAGAGAATGTGATCCTTATTTGTAATAGATTGAGGTTACTCAATGGAGTAAAAATCTTAGCTCAAGAGTTGGTGAACTCAAGGAGAAAGGCTGATCCTCAAGTGTATGTGGATTTGTTAGTGGAGAAACATTGAAATTTAGAAGAAGCTGAGAGATGAATGTAGTTATTAAGGAGGGTGGCCGAACCACTATAAAATCTCTTGCGCTTGATTTCTCTCTTCCTACTTGTTTTACCTTTAATTGTGGTTCTTATTTGTTTAATTTAATTAATTTAAGTTTGCTTGTTCTTTTAATCTTGTTATTTATTTGTAAAACTTCATCTTCTTGCTTCTGTACTTATATTAAATTGCTTTACAACCAACAATTGGTATCAGAGATTGGTCTTTGGAGATTGAACTCAACTAGCTTAGGAGAAAAGATCATGAAAACTAATAATGCTTTGTTTTTACAAGGCCAATTTATTGTTAAACCACCTATGTTTCATGACTCATATTTTAGTAGTCGAAAAAAAATAATGGAAGTTTTCTTGCAATCTATTGATATTGAGTTTTGGTTTATTATTGCTGATGGTCCTTATAAAGCTAGAATAACTGATGCTACAACGTATTTGAGTAGACTAAAAACTAGGCAAAAACTAGATGAAAAGAATAAAATATATCTCTCTTTGAATGCTAAGGTCATAAATGTGTTATATAATACTTTAGATGCCAATGAATCTAGTAGGATGAAAGGTTGTAAATTGGCTAAAGATATTTCAAATAAATTGAGTGAAATACACGAATGTAGTCAAGATCACGAAGAAGTTTAAGCAACTAAAGATAATGAAGCAGAAATTAATTAACTGACTTGAAGACTGTTTTCTTTCCTCTCTTTTCAACCTCATCCTAGGGTTTGTGTGACGGTAGCTTCATGGTGGCCGACTAGCCGCTAGATTTCACCTCAGAAGGGCCTTCCCCTTCAGGGAACTCATTTGCAGACATTCTGGTGTCCAGCTCTGTGATCGCGAAGTCAGTGCCAGACTTAGGCGTTCTTGGTTCTCATCAAGGGGAACTAGCTTTGGTCCTCTCTCGGGATGACTTTTCCAAATTGGCAGCTCCCTTTAGCAACATTTTTGTCGGTTGTTTCACATTTTGCAAATCTTCAATGGAGATCATTAAAAAATTCCTTACTTCTCTTGGGCTCAAGGGTACTTGTTCGGTTGGTCCCTTGGATTCCAACCATGTGTTGATCCGCCCCTACTCTAGAAGAGGATTACACATGGATTTTTGTGAGATGTACTTGGTTCATTCAAAATTCCCCGATGACGGTGTCCAAGTGGACTATGAAATTTAACGTTAGTCAAGAATCTTCGATAGCCCCTATATGGGTTACCCTTCCTGGGTTACCACTTCCTTTTTTTGACAAACGTTTGTTGCATAAGCTTGGTGCTCTCATAGGAAGATCTCTCCAAATTGATTCTGCTACTTCAAGTTTGAAATGCCCTTCATTGGCTCAAATCTTGGTGGAAGTTGATGTCGCTAAGCCACCAGTCCAACGCCTTTGGATTGGTGATGATAATTTTGTGCATTGGTAGAAGCTTGATTATGAAAATTGGCCTTCTTATTGTTCTTACTGTGAATGCATTGTTCACCTTGATGAGGAATGCTTCAGGAAAAACCATCGCTGAAACCTGATAGGTGTGAAGACGATTCGCATGCTCCTAAACCAATCAAACAAAGCTCCTAAACCAGTCAAACAAATATATGTTCCAATTCAGAAGTTGGATAAAGGAAAAGCTATTTTAGGGGATCCAAAACAGATGGTGGATAGTACGAGACCGAGTGCTGGAGACAATGGTTCTGATCGGGCTCGGCTTACTATGCCTGATCAATAGGTTACTAATCAGGTTGTAGAGCGTCTAAACTCCAGGAAAATTGCCGTTGATTGGCCTAAGGGTGAGTAGAATTTTCAGGGTGAATGTTCAATATTGCAACAACCAAGTGAAGAGGCGTGTCAAGTTAATATCACAGTGTTCAATTCTCCACTTCAATCTGCTAAGTTGGAGGTCACGGAGCATGATAACCGTCAGCTTTTTTTGTTTGCTTTGGAGGCAATTGAAAAAGATTCTAGACTTGCTGTTTTAGGCCTTCAATGACTGGAAACTGGTCGACAAGTGGAGGGGGATTCCGAGTCTGATTCGGAAGATGTGCTTGTCACTTCCAATTCCTTTTCGATTTTGGAGCAGAATACAGATGATCTAGAGACGTTGATTAGTAAGCCGCTGGTTCATATGCGTCATTAGATTAGATCTTCTCTTAGGCGGCCTAAGGCATATGAGAAAGAAGGAATTCAATGGACAATTACCAAGAGCAATCTGGTTTGTATCAGTAGCTTCATCAATTCAAGGAGCATTTGGCCGAGAAACTTAAGGACTCAAAGTTGTTGCATGATAACTGTCGTCGAGGGGCTATGATAGATAGAAAAGATGTAGAGTCTCGGGTAGGCTAGTCAACTATAGCAAGAAGCTTTAGCGCTTCTTCTCTCAAGCTATGAATCCACTCCCCATTACTGATTAGTTTGGTTAATTTTTTTGGTTTGAAATGTGAGGGGAATCTCTCGCCAAGATTCTCAACGCTAACTTTACAACCTGTGTTTTTGTAATGCTATTTGTTTGTTAATTTTAATTGAACCGATGACTGATGTTTCTCAATTGGATACCATACATCGTATGTTGAAGTTTTCTTTCACTCTTTCCTTGTTGGGTAAAATCTGGGTTCTCTAGTTTGATGAATTTACCATTAATTCTCGGGAGGTTGGTGATCAACTAGTTCACATGCGGGTTCAGGCCTTTAATAGTTATGAGTTTAGTTTTTTGGTAGTGTATGCCAAGTGCACCAGAGTAGGTAGGAGAGGTCTTTGGGAGGCATTAAAGGAAGTCAAAGTCTTGGGTTCACCTTGGATAGTTGTTGGTGATTTCATTGTCATCTCTAGTGCTAATGAATGTTCAGGAGGGGCTCCACCTAATATTTGTAACATAGAAGAATTCAATAAGGCCATTTACAATTGCAGATTGAGCTCGATTGACTTTGACGGACAACCCTTAACTTGGACTAATGGACACTTGTGGCAACGTCTTGATCGTGCATTGACGAATAATGCTTGGGGTGATTTGTTTGGATTAACTAAGGTCTCTCATTTATTGAGGGGTTGATCTGACCACATGCATCTACTGGTAAAGTGTGGGAGGATGCTGTCTTGGGGCAAAGTTTTCAGGTTTTTGAATGTGTGGTGCGGTCATCCTGATTTTCTTAAGGTAGTAAAAAATGCAAAGGAGATGCCAGTGGCTACCCAGGGTATGGAGAAATTCTTTCGCAAGTTGATGCGAACCAAGGCCAAACTAAGAGAGTGGAATTCTTGCTTGTTTGCTAATATTTTCCACTAGGTGCTAGTTGTTGGGCAAGTTCTTAAACAATGTGGAGGAGTATGATCAAAACCGTAATCCACAATCCAAGGTTAGATTGGAGGAAGCCAAAACTGGTCATTCAAGAGTTTTGGCTGTTGAATGTGACTATTGGCATTAGAAATCCGAAATTAGGTGGATTCAATCAGGGAATGCCAACACTAAAGTTTTTTCATGCCTCGGTTAAGCAATGTCGTAATCCTAATTTTATTTCTCAGATTTTTGATGATTCATCAGGTTGGATAGAAGAGGAATCCCTTATCCAATAGTCGGCTGTTCAATATTTTTCCAAGCTTTTCTCGGCTGACTAGGAGGGTAGAGCTGCCCCTCAGCCAGATTTTTTGTTACCTAAACTGGAGGAAGAAGATAATCAAGCTTTGAAGTGCTTGCTATCTTCAGAGGAGATTAAGGATGTGGTTTTATCAATGTTGTGAAGACCCCACCTTACCCTCAGGGTGAACCCCAGGATCAGGGGGATCGTCTGCCTAACTAATCGCTAGGATTCACTCATAAACCCTGGAAACAAGATTCATAACCACTAAAACAAGAGCCGCAGAAACATTCAAATTTAAACATATATACATTTATTTACATTGAATATCCATACAAGCCCCAAAGTATAACAAAAGATACCCGCTCTAGTCGAAATCGATAAAGCTAAAGGTTCGCTAAGACAATTAATAAAAACCTAGATAGACACTCCAGCCTTCTCCGACTCACTTGCTCACGTTCTCGCCCCTCTGTAAGGAAAACAAACTAATGGGGTGAGCTAACGCCCAGTGAGGTTTCAAGAAAACATGCAAACAAAGTGGCAAGAGATCCAGATCACGAAAAAAGTAAACACCAACAAGGCACGTCATTAACAAGACAAGAAACTAACAAGCAACACTTTCACGTAAAAGGATACAATTTTTGCTCGCGTGAACCAATTCACTGGCTGCTTGTCCCAAATCCGTTGACACTCTGTCAATCTTGGATATGCGATAATAGCAATGTCTGTATATCACCACATAACACCAATTTCCGTCCACTGATCAACCCCCTACAGGGCCCAAACTCCCCAAGTACATTGGGTGGTAATACTTGAGTATACCGTATTAACTGTGATAAATGATAAATGCTACCCATGGTTCATCAATCTACTTGACCAAGCCTTTGCTAGCTCAATTCAACCGATGAGCCAATGGGGTTTGGGATCTCAAGCCTTCATATGGATAATGGAATAACATGTCCATCCAACTTTCAAGTCAAGCACAAGAGTCATTTCACTTGTACCAGTATCAAGTTAGGGCAAGTGCGATAAAGTACACACTTCCCCAGTCAATATCAAGTCAAGCAAGTTTAACAAGTCAAGAGCAGTCAACTAATCAATCATTGCAAAATAGCAATTCAAAATTCACAATCTCATCAAAATCACACGTCAATCAAGTTACAAGTTCTAATATGCAGTTAGAACACTCACCAACCAATTAAGGTTTAGCAAGGTCAAACTCAGGCTCTGCCTCCCGACCACTCTCGAAATCTGCGATCAGATATCATATAACAAGAAGCCATCAAATTTCCAACATAGCGATTTAAAAATCATCCCTTGTACTTGTCAAAATCAAATGAAAAAATCACGTAAATGCATCTCACTACCATAGGCATAGGATGGAGCAAAAATATGTTAAGTGTAGACACGACTTCGAAGAAAAGTGACAAAATCTTGAGTTTAAAGCTAGACACTCCCAACTATAAAATATTTTTAGGGCAAACAACCGTTTCCTCCTCTTAAATCGCTTGGTTTTGGTTAAAATCCAACCTAGATGTGAAAATCAAGGTATTCTCGAATAACTTCGAGTAAAGTAGGTCCAAAGCACCCTAAAATTACCCATCAACTCTCACTCTGTCTAACTTGACCAACAAGGAAAAATTTCAGCAGCATCTCCCCCAAATTTCTCAAGTTAACCTTTCAATTCCAACCCTAGTTTCATGGCAAATCCACTAACAATCAAAATAACATATAATAGGATGTATGGTACATGTTCTAGGTAAGGAAATCTAGCAAAATTTCACATATATAAAGTTCTAAACCAAGCTACATAGAACTTGCATCAAAACTGGAAATTACAATAAAACTTAATAAAACCATGAAATCTTTCATAATCATGCTTCCTTTAGCTTCTATTACTCCATATATCAAATAAACCTCAAGGTAAGAGAAGAAAGAGATGGTTCCTAGCACTTTTACCTCAAAATCTAAGATGGAATGCAAACCAAGAGTTTTTCTTCTCCAAGATTTCTCCAAGAGCTCCTTTCCACACTTGCCTCTATGATCAATGGAGTGGATTTGAGTTTCTTGTTGAGTTTTCCACTAATCAAGTAAGAATGAAGTTGGAAACTTGAGTTTTTCTTTCTCTTTTTTTTCTCTCTCTCTAATTTAGCTAAAGGAAGGGAAACAATGAAAGCTTTTGGCGAGTAAAAGAAAGATAAATACTAACTAGTCTTGGTCAATGGTTTCTTAGATCGTTGACACTTGGCGCAACATGGATTCATGCTTATCTCTTTATCTCTCTTTTGTCTTTAATCACTAATAAATTTAGGGTTCCTCCAACTACCTCTTAACATCTCTTGTCACATAATCTGTGAAGACCAGAAATTTTTCTTATTTTTCTAGCTTATTTAATTATTTATTCACCCGTTTACCCCAAATAATTTATTTCATCCATTTCAAGTCCATTTGTGTGCAAAAATGTCCCTGTTATAATTTTAAAACGCTTCGTTAGCAAATTTAATTTTTCTATGGTTCGTTTAGCGAGATATAGTGAATACATGTTTTTCGAGATAAATTCGATCCGAGAATACATTAGTCTTGGAGAATTAAGTATGATCAATAGTAGATTAAGAAAAGTTAATTGAGGGATTAGATGTGAGTTGTTAATTATAGTTTAGTTGCACGTATTGCCCTTAAGCTTCGTTTTATCGCGCAAATCGAAAGTTCGCGTAAACCGAGCTGGAACGGCTAAGTGGAGATTTAAGAAATTTATACTAGACTATTAGGAGTGAATAATTATAGTGTTAAAGGAATTACATTAGAGGTTTAGTGCACAATTGAAACAACCCGAGAGAAATCGGATACGAAACGCGCGCGCGACACTAGTGAGAGTTGACTTTTGCACACCTTTAACCTAGCTTCCTTAACACACTTCTTTTACAAAAATTGGGGACCAAGAAACTATCTCTTAGCTCTCCTTAGTGCCGGCCAACAACAAGGAAGAAAGAAGAAGAAAAGCTCTCCATCATCTTGCATTATTCTTGCTCCAAATCATCTCCAACTTTGCAACTAACCACAAAATCATTTGGAGATTCACTTAAGCTAGGAGATAGGCATCATCTCACGCTTTTCTTGGGGCTTTAGAGGTGCAAAAATTTCTGGTTTCTCTCAAGGATTAGGAGGTAATCATCCAATCTTTTAATCTCAGCTTTAGTGGGTTTAATCTTGGCTATAAATCTTGTAGCTTCATTATTGATGTTGTTATTTGAATTGGAATGGTTGAAGTGGGCTCTATGAAATTCCACCTTGGTTGTATGGGCTGATATGATGATATAATACTTGATTTGAGTTGTTTAAGTGTTGTTTAAGATGATTATGGATAGAGAATTGAAGGAAAGTTGAAGGAAAATTTCACTTGGTTCTGACCGAAATCTGCCATGCTCTTGCCGTGACTTTAGTTCAAACTTTTGTTTGCTCAAATGACTTTGAAACTGATATATATATGTTTTGTATGGTATGTAGAAAGTTTCGACCAAAAATCATTTGAATTGGTTGAAAAAAAATTGAGTTTTGGCAAGAACAATTCTGCAAAATCGCATAGCAGTGGTCCACTGGCAGCGTTTATTTGAATGAACATAACTCTCTGCTCAGATGTTGAAATCAAGTGCCATTTGTGGCATTTGAAACTAGACATTTTTAGTTTTCGAATGGTATAAAATTCACCTCCTGGTTCGAACTGAGTGAACCGTAGGAGTTCACCAAAGTTTCCTGTTCTGTTCTGCTGTTCTGTTTGAATGACAGTGATAAGCTGCATCTTGTCGCTTGAATTCGAACTACCTATGAACTGATTTACAAAATGACTTCTTCTGATAAAATGTAGCCTTTTGAATCTAGTTTTCAATGCCATTGACCATTCTCAATTCCAAGTTGTATTGAGTGAGATATGGTACAATTTGTAAACTGTAGCAGAGCTGGAAAACCCTACTTTTTGCTGGCCAACTGATTTGGTTGTTTGTTAGATGCTTTGCTTTGAAAATTTTGATGTCAACCAACTATGAACTGCTTATGAAATGTTTCTTGGACCTTGGTTTCACAAATGAACCAAAATGGGACTGATTTTGTGGTGCAAAATGTTTGAAAAGGAAAGAAAGCAAGAAGATAGATTTGTCTTGGAAATTTCTTGAACTTTGGTAGTTTTGTTAACTACCTTGCCGTTCGAGTTTTCAAATGAAATTTGATAGAGGAGTAGTCCTCATATGGAAGTTGAATTGTACCAATTTTGGTACCAATCTAAGACCATTTCGATATACAAATGATGTGCCAAAGATGTTTTTCAAATCTGGAAAATTGACCGAACAATCTTCATTTTTGGCCAACTTTGAGCTGCTATATCTTGACGCTCAAAACTCCAATTTTTGTTCTGTTTGTTGTGCTTAAAACCTTGATTTGAAATCTAATAGTTTACAAATTTCAGAGGCTAGTTCACTTTCTGTGAATTTTGCTGAATTTCCAAAGTTTGCCAAAAAAACACGACCAAAACTGTCTTGTAAGCTCAAGTCAGCCACTTTGAGCTGAAATTTGAATGTCTTCCGTTTAGAATCTTGGAAAAATGTCTTCTAGGAACATTTAGTACTTTGAAACTAGTTTCCAACGATGTAAAATTTTCCAATTTTGGAGCTACTGAGAGCAAGATATGATTTTTTAAAGTTGACACTTAAAACTGAAATTTTCGAACTTGTTGGGAAATGAGTTTTAGAGACTCTTCCCTATCGTTTGATATTGATTGACCATTTTAGACTTAACTTTATGAAGGAAATCAGTTTTTCCTTGTGTTATTAAACATCACTTTTGAATCTTGAATTTTGAACAAGTAAAGCCCTATTTCATGATATTTTCTTAGATTGTACAAGTGTACAATCTCCCTTGTTAACGAGGGGTTTATAAACAATAGTGTGTTATAGCCAATTATTATTTGCTCAGGTGCTCAAGGGGACCTTCAAGAGGATCTCGAAGCGGACGTCTAAAAGTTGTTTGAGCACTTACTCCCTATTTTGAATTGGTGAGTGTTCCTTATAGGTGTACGTGACTTGAACAGTTTTGCTACATGTTTCCTTCATTGTTATTGTGTGCTTAAGTGTTAAGTGCACCCTATAATTGCTCCTATGTAACTGTCCATCGTTTTAAGGCGAGTGTGTGCTTTATCTCACTCGACCTACTAAAATGACAAATTTCTACCGTTTAACTGAAAATTTCTACCGTTAACCGTGAACTACTACCGTTTACCGATTTAATTGATTACTTGCGCATGTTGTAAGCTCTAAGTTGAACTGGATCCTGCCCTTGGTTACTAACCTACTCGAGTCAGGACTGGGCTTGGCCGGGTAGGTTGGAACCCTGGGCCACCGTTTCGGTATACTCGAGTATTACCACTGGAGGGATAAGGTGATGACTAGACAAACCGAGGGGATCACTGGAGTTATAAGGTGAAGTGGACTGAAATTGTTCTAAGTGAACACCGTATCCTTTCAATGTGTGTTTATTTCTGTACAATGATAACTATTTCATTTTAATGTGCCAATGTGAAACCTTGAACCATACATGTGTTATGCTCAATTTATTTGATTTATTAGAACTGCTAGTGTAGTTTGGAACCTCACTGGGCTGTTTAGCTCATTCTACGCTTTTGTTTTCCTTAACAGGGTTCAAGACTGAGAGTACTCGCGAATAGTACTAAGTTGTTTTCTCTTGGAAATTTTAAGTTATATTATGGCAGATGACTGTAGTACATATTCTTTTGGGTTGTATTTAAACTTGAAGATTGAGGTAATTTTGATAACTTGTGATGTAAGACTTGGAAGTTTATTTAAGGGAGAGATTTTTCTTAATTTGAATTTTATTATTGGTTGTGTACCTTTAACTTTAAATTTGATTTGTATCGAGTCCTGGCGAGAGTTGGGCAGGAGTTCCGCGGATACCCTTGGGTTCGCCTTTGGGAGAAGTGGGGGGCGTCACATAATCCCCTTTGCACAAAACTCCCTTTTATTTACCAATTTTATCGCACATGCCTCACTATTTGGTCACACTAGCATAATGCACTACAAAACTTACATGCATCCAATTATATAAGGAAAAGGATAAATAATCATGATTCAACCATTAAACCAATCAAGAAATCAAGGCAAGTAAATTAAGAGAAAAGAAAATATAAATTAACTTATTAAAAATAAAATTAAATATAAAATAACTTTCGATTTCTCACACTTTCTCCCCCTTAAAAGAATTTCGATCTCGAAATTTTTACCTTTACATGCAAATAACCCGGGGTATTTCTTCTGCATGTTCTCTTCTAATTTCAGGTTGGTTCTTCTACTTCATGATTTTTCACAGAACTTTGACTGAGGAAATTTGCATGTTCCTCAGTTCCTTTACCTTTTGATTCAGGAATCGAACATGTTGCTCTTCATAAGTTAGAGACTCGTCAATCTCGATATTCTCTGACTGAAGTATTTGAGTTGGATCTGGGATATTTCTTGAACAATGAAATATGAAAAATATCATGAATCTGGGATAAATTTGTTGGTAACTCCAATTGATATGTCACTTTTCTACTCGTTGGAGAATTTTGAAGGGACCTATATACCTCGATTTAAGCTTCTTTCCCTTTCCTGTCTTGGTACTTCCTTTCAATAGAGTGACTTTAAGAAATATCTTATCTCTAACTTCAAATTTCAAATCCTTTCGCTGATTATCTACATAGCTCTTTTGTCGACTTTGAGCCGTTTGAAGTTTTTGACGGATTAGTTTAACTTTTTCTTATGCTTTCTCAACCCATGGTATTGCTGATGGATCCAAAGTTTTTCTCTCTCCTATTTCATCCCAATAGATTGGTGAATGACACTTTCATCCATAAAGCGCTTCGTATGGTGCCATCTGAATAGAAGCGTGATAACTATTGTTATAAGCAAATTTAACCAATGTCATGTGTTGGCCCCAACTTCTCCAAAATCCATGATACAGGACCTCAACATATATTCAAGTGTTTGAATGGTTCTCTCCGATTGTCTATCTGTTTGAGGATGATATGCCGTACTAAAATTAAACTTAGTCCCTAAAAAGTCTCTTGTAATTTTTACTAAAATCAAGATACAAATCGAGGATCTCTATCATACTTACCGGTATCCCATGCAATCTCACAATCTTATCCACATAGAATTTAACAGGTTTCTCCAAAGAACACTTCATATTAACTGGTAAGAAATGTGCCGACTTAGTCATTCGATCCACTATCACCCAAATCGCGTCATGACCTCTTTGAGTTCGTGACAATTCTGACATAAAATTCATCGTAATGTGCTCCCACTTCCACTCAAGTATTTCTAAAGGCTGCAACAATCCTAAAGGTTTTTTATGTTTGGCTTTAATTTGCTGGCAAGTAAGGCATGTTTAGATAAATTGGACAATCTCCACTTTCATATTGTCCCACCAGTATAATCCTTTTAGATCTTGGTATATCTTGTCACTATCAGGATGCACAGTATACCTAGAATGGTGAGTTTCTTCCAAAATTTCCTTTTTCAACCCTTCATCCTTGGGTACCATGATTCGAAACTGTAAAATTTCATCGGGATTTAAAATTGAAATCGGGTAATTCTTCTTTTTGCACTGTTGGTTCTTTCTTTTGAGTCTCTTTAATACGATCCAACAGTGTCGACTTCACTATAATATTTTCAAAGATGACTTTCTGTCACTGAAGGCGCGGATTCCATTCATTAACATCCTTTAACAGGGTCCATTCCTTCATCATTAATCTTGCTAGTTTAGCCTTCTGACTCAGGACGTCCACCACTATATTGGCCTTTCCAAGATGATAATTGATGGTACATTTATAGTCCTCCAGAAATTTCGTCCACCTACGCTGCTTGAAGTTCAATTCATTTTGGGAGAACAAATACTTAAGACTCTTATTATCAGTGTACATCTCAAAAATCACCCCATACAAGTAATGTTGCCACTTCGTCAAAGCAATCACACCAGTTACAAGTTCTAAATCATGGGTCAGATACTTTTGCTCATGAGGTTTTAACTCTTGAGAAGCATAGGCAATTACGTTCTCATTTTGCATTAATACACATCCTAAACCTTCCCTCGAAACATCTATATATATGATGAAACTATCCTTTCCATTTGGTAGAGCTAACACTGGAGCCATGATCAGTCATTTTTTAAACCCTTGAAAGCTATTTCACACCTAGTGTCCTTAACAAATTTACCATACTTCTTCGTCAAACCAATTAGAGACCCTGTAATTTTCGAGAAAGCCTTTATGAATCGCCGATAATGTGCTGTTAGACCTGAGAAACTATGAATCTCAATAGGATTCTCTGGCTGTTTTTACTTGGCAACCGCTTCTATTTTAGCCGAATCTAAAATTAGTCCATCTTTTGAAATTATATGGCCTAAAAATGATATTTTGCTCTAACCAGAACTTACATTTAATAAATTTGGCAAATAGTTGATGCTCTCTTAGGATTTGCAATACCATCCTCAAATAATATTCATGTTCCTCCCTAGTTTTTGAATAAACCAAAATATCATCAATGAATACGACTACAAACTGGTCCAAATAGGGTTTAAAAATCTGATATATTAAATCCATGAATGCTGTTGGAGCATTAGTTAATCCAAAAGGCATCACTACAAACTCATAATGTCCATATTGAGAGCTAAAAGCAGTTTTTCGCACGTCCTTTTCCTTAATTCTTAATTGATAGTATCCTTACCTAAGATCCAATTTAAAGAACACTACGGTCCCTTGGAATTGGTCAAACAATTCGTCAATGTGAGGAAAAAAATATTTATTCTTAAAGGTTACCGCATTTATACCATGATAATCGATGCACAATTTTAAACTCCCATCATTCTTTTTGACAAATAGCACTGGAGCTCCCCAAAGAAACTCGTTCTCTTGTATAAACCCTCACTCTAATAAATTTTGTAATTGCAACTTCAATTCCTTAAATTCGACAGGTGCCATCTGATAAAGAGTCTTAGAGATAGGGGTGGGTTCCAAGTGCCAAATCAATTTTAAATTTTATCTCTCTCTTAGAAGGCAACCACACTAGTTTATTAGGAAAAACATCTGGATACTCATTTATCACTGGCACATCCTTCAATTTCATCTTATCTCTCGGAATATTGGCTAAAAAGGTTAGATACCCCTATACTCCCTTACACAACAATTTTCTAACTCAAATTCCTGAAATGAGGGCACATGAGACTAAGATACCCCTCACGTCTATCTTTAAGGTCGCTTCACCCGGTATGTAAAATTCAACCACTTTCGTTCTGCAATCTAACCGAATATGATATTAGACCAACCAATCCATTCCTATAATGATGTCGTATTTCTTAATGGCTAGACTTATAAGATCTACTGCCAATTTTCACTCGTCAACCCAAATCTCATAGTTTCTATCGACCGTATTAGCAAGTAAATATTGGTCACCTGTAGACGTTCTCACTTCTAAATCGTATGGTAGCTTCTCGACTTTTACATCAATTTCACACATAAAAGTAGGGTTTACAAAGAAATGGGTTGCATCAAGGTCTATCAAAATCTTAGTTAAATGATGAAAAATAGGGATTGTACCTTCTATCACCTCTGACGAGTCAGGCACTTATTTTGATCTAATGCATATACCCTGACTGGTACTCTCGACCTGTTCGCTTCTACATTTGTTTGCTTAGGGATTGACCTATCTAACTGCTGGATCTCACTCCCCTCTCAAACTATGTATGGGCAATGAGTAATTTGGTGCTCGGCGCTCCCGGATCTCAAGCACTTTCATGCCTTTAGCCAACAATCATCCTCGAAATTATTTGGCTTTCCGCAGTACCAAAAGGTGAACGAGAAATCGATACTCGGTTTCCTTCCGAGGCACTTCTTGGTTGTCCTCTTTCACTTTGTGTTCCTCTCGGAGAAACTGCCCTTGGTGTCCCGGAAGTCTCATGCCATCGGCTCCTCTTCCCACTTTAGGAGGCGGTATACTTCGATCACCTTGCCCTTACCCAAGACTACTACTAGACGCACTTCTTTTCCTTGCACGGAAAGTTTTTACCTGCGCCCTCACGTTCTTGATTCTTTGGGCTTTCTCAACAGCTTTCGTAAAAGTGTTGATTTGAGCTACCGCCGAAACTTCCTGGATCTCCTCATTCAACCTCTACACAAACCGCCTCACTTTCTTCTGCTCCTTAACCACCAGTTCAGGAGCAAATTTAGACAATTTTGTGAATTGAGTTTAATATTCAGAAACACTTAGGGTTCCTGATGTAGCTTGATAAAATCGTCCTCTCTCTTCTCTTAGACTAAGGGTAGAAGATATTTCTCATTGAATTCCCTAGCAAGGTTTATTCAAGTCCACGACGCCTGTTCTCTTTCCCACTTAACCCTAATAACGTTCCACTATGTTCGGGCCGGGTCCTTCAAATTGGAAGACAGCAAACGACACCTGTCTCTCCTCCGTATAGTTCAGAATTGCAAAAATATTGATTGTCTTCTCCAACCAACTCTTAGCTACCTCCGGATTAGGTCCTCCAAAAAACTTAGGTGGAGAGAACTTTTGGAAGCGTTCTAGGGCTCTATTTTCTTCTATCTCAGGGTTCTTAGGCTAGTTAACAAGCACTTGACCCTGTTGCTCTACTAAACGTTCTAAAATATCGGTCATTCATTGTATGGCTGTAGCTATTTGGTCCCCTGTTTTGGCCCTCGATTCACGATTTTGCTCAGTCGCCGCTTCTCTCTCATCCCTTGGTTCCTGTTGTTGCCTAGACCTACGTTCATGATTTCATCTACCATCCATACCTTTGTAAAATAGTCTATATAGATATAAGAAAGAAGAAATAGGGCAATATATATATCTATATAAGCAAGAAGAAATAGAGTTATATATATATAAACAAGAATAAACTAAATTTTCAGCCATGAAACCAAAGGCAACGAAACACACTTAGTATATATAACACAACAAGTTCCTATCATCATTATTGAAACTAGTGCACAAAAGTACTAGACACATCAACTTTAACAAAGCTAAGTACACATAACAAAGGCAAGTACTATACACGTCACCCTTAACACGTTAATAACAAAAGCAAAACAAGAAAAGTGATGTGTCGTCCCAACTACCCTATAGCACATCCTAACTGCCTTACACAAAATTACAAAACCTAGATCTTTCACTTAGTTCATCACCGAACTAGCCGATTCTACCTCCCCTTCAGGTTCAGCTTGACCTTCCTCAGGTTCAAGGTCAGATTCATTAGGGACTACATTCCTTTGACCTTCCTAGATTAAATTCACTTGTACCACATCGTCAACGAGCACCCCACACTCAGTTAAGGTATTTTTCATTTGGTCCCACATTTCTCTTACCACCCGGACAAGATGACCATTGACCTCCTATACTTACTCTCGAAAAGCATTAGTCCGCTCTTGTTCCTCAAGAATAGAAGTCTCAAACTCTCGAATTCTATACCCTTCCATCCTCAGCACTGCTCTCAGGCGTTGGATCGCAGTCTGGGCCCTATTTTTGGCATCGGCCAACCTTTGCCACTCGTTCGCTATAATTAGGACCATTTGATCAGGGTACGATAAGTTCTCCAACAATCACAGTGTCTCACTCTACACCCCGGAGCCAAACAGTGAATAGGCCCTCCTGGACGTTCTTGATAACTAAGCACTTGACGAGGCCGCTCGGGACTGTTGTTCCCACTATCTTCTTCCATTTCCTACATTACAAGCAGCATCAAGAAAATAAGAAACTTAGGCAAATGAAGCAAAATTAGCCACCTAACTCTCTAGCTTCTCATACTTAGACATTTGCACTTAAACCGTCACAACTACAAGACACTCAATCCGCCCAGACCAATTCTAATCTAGGCTCTGATATCACCTGTGTCGATCCCACCTTACCCCTAGGGCGAACCTCAGGATCAGGTGGATCGTCTGCCCAACTCTCGTTAAGACTCACTCACAAACCCAAGAAACAAGATTCATAACCATTAAAACAAGAGCCGCAGTAACATTCAAACTTAAACATATATACATTCATTTACATCGAATATTCATACATGCCCAAAGTATAACAAAAAATTCCTGCTCAAGTCAAAACCGATAAAGCTAAAGGCTTGCCAGGACAATTAACAAAAACCTAGACAGACTAACTTGCCCACGTTCTCGCACCCTATAAGAAAAACAAACAAATGGGGTGAGCTAACGCCCAATGAAGTTCCAAGAAAACATGCAAGCAAAGTGGCAAGAGATCAACATCACAAAGAAAATAAGCATAAACAAGGCACATCCTGTGAGGACCCGAAAATTTTCTTATTTTTATCTTATTTTACTGGCTTATTTAATTATTTAATCACCCATTTTCTCCTAATAATTTATTTCAACCATTTTAAATCCATTTACATGGAGCAATGTCTCACTTATATTTTTAAAACGTCCCGTTAGCAAATTTAATTTTTCGGAGGCTCGTTTAGCGAGAAATAGCGAGTACACGTTGTTCGAGGCAATATTCGATCCGATAGTGCAATAATCTTGGAGAATTAAGAATGATTACTGTCGCGCCCCACTTTTTTTTTGGAAAAAAATAAAATAATTGTTTTTTTATTGATTTGGGAAAAATGAATTTTGTTGATAAAAACAAAAATGGGTCTAAATGGGACTTTTGAAAATGCGACGATTTGACCCAAGAAAAATAGTTCAAAAAGGGTTTTTATATGAAAAATGGAGTCGCCACTTGGTATAGAGTTAGGGTGTACCAAGTCACCCAAAAAGTGAATTTTTAAAGGAAAAAAAATAAAAAAACCCTTTTGAACGACTCCTAGTCCACGCAAACAAAGAAAAAAGGTTCGGGAGTCACATTTGACGAAGGGGAAGGCAAGGATAAAAATCCAAGGCACCCCTTCGACCTAGCCAAGGCTAGTTGCGTGATTTAACCCTTATTTTCCTAATTTTTCCTACCCAAAGTATGTATTTGCAATTTGGACAAAGACTAATGAATGAGAAATGCAATCCTAAATTCTATGATGTCTCTCGTGAGGTTTTTGGTCCCAAACCACATGAATTGTGGCGGCCAATAAAGGGAAACCTCATAGAGGTCGATTGATGCAAATGGTGACTCAAATGCAAGTGTGCAAGTGTATGAAAAGATTCATGTATGAAATGATGTAAAAAACAAAGTGTTTGTGTGCGAATGTGTAAAGAAAGTGCATGTGTGAATTTGTATGAAAATCAAAGTGTTTGTGTGTGCAAATGAATGAAGATAGAATAAGTGCATATAGGTGTAATTAAGTGCAATTTTGTGAAGTAGAAATCAAAATGAACAATAAGGAAAGAAAAATGTGAATTGAAAAGGATGAGTAAGTGATAAATGAGAATGAATGAACCTAAGGGAATGCATCAGGTCGGGTATGGGAATGACTCCTAACTTTTCGACTTCGATTTTCCCTTTGATTAGAAGGCGAGACTAGCGTGCTAAGGCTATCGAGTAGCCACACTCGCTCGTTTCCCTTACCCAAGGGGGTTTCTCAGGCAAATGGACCCTATAACTAGCATGAAATGCAAAGGCCTAAAATGAAAGGGAAAAGGTTAGAGGGACATGCCAAATGCCATAAAAAAAAAACTAAAAAATGCATGAAATGTAGTGAACATGCAAACATGTACTAACGAGGGGAAATCCCTAAGGGCCTAGCGTTGGACTAGCCCATTCTATGAATTCCGACTAGCGTTGGACCAGTGGAAACGTACATTCATTCATCACATTCATTCAGGCTATGGAAAGCGAGTAGACATGCCAAACACTTATAAACACATAGCACATAACATTTAGCATGCTCGACTAGATGCAAGGACCTAACAAAGCAAATTAACACATAGTAACTAAGCATGCAAGACAAATAAGACGGTTAAAGCCCTAACTATTACATTTGCTAGCTAAAACAAAGGGGAAAGGGAAAATGGACCAAATTACTTGCTATGCCCTATCTATTACAAGCCAAGAGGTGTACACATACCCCATAAATGAAAATAAAAGAAAGATTTAAAAATGAAATAAAAGTAAATAAATGAAAGGCATTAATAAACATTTAAGAAAACCAAGTAGGCATGCAATTTTCATTTAGCAAGTTGGATCACATAGGGAGATACACAAAAAAGATAAAAGAAAGTATACCGTCCCCTTTTGTGGTGCTAATAAGTTGGAAAAGGTTCTAAATTGGAGCTACAACCACTAAACAAAGGATTAATGCACCAATTTAATAGTAAATCAAACAACACAAATTCTTCAAAACAAAAATTAAAGAACCACTAATAACTATGAAATTGAACCATTAGATCCCTTTAGATAATCAAACAAGTCCATATTCATCAAATGAAATTCCAAGTTAAAAGGGAAAGGAAACTCGAAGGACCCAATTGATTAATCCTTTCAATTGCTTAGGCCATGGTAGAATAAGAAGGGACTTGAGGGGTTAAAGAGCTATTATAAGAACTCTTTTCATGCAAAAACATGCAACCTACGAAGGAAACTTGTTTCTTTGGTATATAAAAATCCTCCAAACACACACTAAACCCCTCGGAATACAGATTTTCCATCAACAAGGGTGCCAAAAAAAAATGAAGAATCTTAACACCTCCTTAGGACCTTTTGAGAAGAAAATAGATGTAATAACATCAATAAAAGTAGACTGCAATAGATCCCTATTAAAATCAAGTTTGACCAATTCGCTACTGTGAGTCAAGTATCTTTCTCCACTACACTCAAAGGAAGCAGGTAATAACAAAAACAAGAGACAAAGTGCAGCAAACATCCTTTCGGCAATTCTGCAACCTATTGCTGCAAAGATCACAGGGACCCAGTTGATTAGTTTTCTCAAATTTGTGGGTCATAATTGCATAAGGGGAAACTTGAGGGGTCAAAGTGCTACATTCAGAATTTTCCCATGCATGCATACGTTAGAAAAACTGAAACTTTCTTTACTTCTGCAAAATCCTGCTGCAATCCTTTACAGCTTCAAACCATGCGTATTTCATTCCAGAAAAATGCACAAAGTTCATTTGTTTGCCAACCCAACTCATAGAAATCCCAAATCATCAACTTAGGCCATAATCATCTATCATTAGTGATCCCAACAGAGTATCCAAGCAAAAGAACAAAGAAAGAAACAACAGAGGTTCTCAATCTTTGCTCAACTCAACCAAACCAGAATGTTCAGCAAAACATATTAATAAACTGGACCACAAAGCAACCAAAATATTAGACATCTGTACAAGTAAACGCAAGGCAACATCATACAACCCATGAAGATGCTTGCTGCAACTTAAACCATTTAGCAGCCCACGCAGCTCAAGAACAAACGAGACAGAGCCGTGACATGCCAACAAAGGGAGGAAAGAAAAACTATGAAAAACTAGCAAGTTGGAACTTATTCATGAGCTCATTTCTGCAATGTCTCAGCTTCCATATACGCAGGAAGATAACCATGAGCCAAAAGAAAAAGAAAAAGAAGAAACTGACCAAGGGAACATAAACCGAGTTAAAACCATTTCTGCTTGCTCCAGCTTAGCTACATTCATGCATTTCAACTCAAACAAGTTCCAATTTCCAATTCTTATCAAGCTCGTCATGCATGCCATGGTTTTCAACATTTAATCAAAACACATGCAAAACTGGAATATTTTCATGCAAAATGGTTTGGAGCTTCAGCAAAAAAAAATGCTTTTGAGCTTCGGCACATAGCATGGTAGATGCACTCAAGCATTTCGAATCACAAACCCATGCTCAAAATCCTGTTAAGCTTCTCATGCATACAAACTACAACTTTCGGTCAAGGCTGGAATTACTATCTAACAAAAACAGCAAAGTTTGGAACCGCAATGGAAGAAAATAGCAAGACACAACCGTAAATTTCTGGTGCAGCAAAATGAATATGCATTTTCCAGCAGGTACTTGGTTGGTCTTAAATCCGAATTTACCTCGGTTAAAACATTGTGTTAAGTACCCAAAACTAACATGCAAGGCTACTTAATGAAATTACTATCATTTCTAGTTCAGATCAAGTTCGGACAGCAACTATAAACATCCACAAATCCAGAAATTCATTCGGCTATTCTCGGATGATCTTGCATGCAGCAGATTTTTTTGTTCATTTTTATTTCTTGCTTAACCGAGCTAATGAGCTGCATGCAAAGCTTAATCATCTTGTCTTAAGTTAGTTAATCACATTTATAAGTTCAGATTGCCTCAGGGAAACAAAATTAAAGCTGCATTATCACAATCAACTCACGGCAATTCCATTTCCTTCCAAATCAGATTTTTTTTTTATGCTTCGATTTTGTCATCCGAACGCACAATCTTCACATGCAAGCTTTAATCATTTTATTTTTACTTAGCTAATCACAATTGCATGCTCAGATTATCACCAATAATCGAATTCAGAGCTGCATTATTCTAATCAAGCTCTCGGCAGAACCATTGCTTCCTAAATCAGATTTTTCACTGTCTTAACTTATCATCCGAAGGTACAATATTACATGCATGTCTATAACCAGCCTAATCTACCTCTGATCAATGCATCTCAATCCAAAAAAAAATTACCTCAGATCGCAGCTCACTCACGCGACGGAGAAACTGAAATTTCTCTCCTCTCGGCTCGCTTGCGGACTGAATGGCTGGTGCTGGTTGGATGTTGCAGCTGCGGTGGTTGCAGTTGGTCACGGTTGGTGGAGGTGAATTGCAGCTGGTTGAAGTGAAGGTGGAGAGTGCAGCAGCGGCTCGCACACTGTCTCTTCCTTTCCCCCTCTCGATCAGTTCCAAAGTTTCTAGTTCTCACGGCTCACTCCTCACTCTCAGCCAGAACAGCAGAGCTGTAGTTCGCGCGCTTCCCTCTCTTTCTCTTCGATGATAACTAGGCAGAGGGTGTGAAGTGAAGCTCTACTGGAAGCTCACTCACGCGACAGAAACTGAAGTTTCCTTCCTCTCCTCTCGGCTGGCTTACGCACGCGATGGTTGGTCCTGGTTGCGGTGGTTGTAGCTGGTGGAGGTGAAGGTGTAAATGGAAAGCATGCACGGTCTCTCCCTTTCTTTCCTCAGGCTTGCGGACAGAAACCGAAAAGATTGCAGCTCGCGGTTTTCTTTTCTTTCCTCTCGGATGCGAGATGCGGCTCCCTCTCTCTTTCTCTGGTCGATGATCACGAGGTGGGGAGGAAATGTTGTAGTGGTCTGGGTTTTGAAGTGGAATGGTAGAGAGAAAAAATGGTGCACGGCTAGAGGAGGTTTTGTGTTGAAGTGGAGATGAAAGTGAAGTGAAATGTGATCCGGCAGAAATGGAATGTGATCTTTTTTTTTTTTTTTTTTTTTCTCAACTTAATAATTTAACAAAAATAATAGTAAAACTAAATAAAAACAACAATTTTAATTACAAACACATCAAAGTAAACAAACTAAAATAACAAAATTACCATTTTCGATTTTTCTTTCATTTTCATCATTTTTCATCATTTTTCCCTTCTTTTTTTTCACAAATTTTACGTTAAAACTTAAAACTAAAACTAAAACTAAAACGTGAACAAAATTAATATGACAAATAATTAGCAAATAAAAGACAAATAAAAAGGTAACAACTAAAATGCAGACAATCTAAAACAAAATCATGAATTAGATGCAACATACAAATTATTTAAAAATTTGGTGTCTACAATTAATAGTAGACTAAGAAAAGTTAATTGAGGGATTAGATGTGAGTGAGTTCAAAATTTTGCTTTTACCGCGCGCACGTTAATAGTTTCTCGAAAGTCGCACTGCGCGACTAATTGGAGATTTGAGGAATTAATTCTAGACTCGTAAGTGTGAGTAATTACAATGTTAAAGGAATTACATTGGAGGATTAGTGCATGAGTGTATCAATTCTGAGAGAAAACGGTGGTACGAAACCCGAGCGCGACACTGTTTGAAGTTGACTTTTGCAAAGCATCTTGGCCACAATTTTTTAAAGCTTCCAAGACAAGATTCATACCTACCAAACACTCTCTCTTTCTCTCTTGGTCGGCCGAAATCAGCAAAGGAAAAGGAAGAAGAAAACTCTTCATTTCAAGCTTCCATCTTGCTAGCAAAACTTCATCCAATCTTCTAGTTCTTGAAGAATCACTCTAGCTTGGAGAAAGACATCACCTTGTGGAGCTTTTTGGAGGAATTGTGGTGGAAAATCTGATTTCTCATCTAGGGTTAGAAGTAACCCTTGAACTCTACCAATCTTTCCATTTCCTTCAAGAAATCATGGTTGGTTTGCATGGGTTTACAACCCTGAGCAAGGAATAGGCTAGCGGACTTGAGGTGTTTCATTTCTTGCTTTAATCTTTAGGCTAGCGGTCTTGAGGTGGATTATAGGTAGCTGACTTGAGGATTAAAGTGCTTGATTGTTGTGTTTATATGTTATTTGAAAGGTTCCCGGTAAGAAAATGAAGAGAAAGTTGGGAAATTGGTGAGATGTGTGCTGGCCGAAACTGTCCTGCCATTATCTTGCTTGCGTTTCAAAATTTTGATGGTTATTTGATTGTGAAATTGAGTGATATATGTTTTATATTGTGTGTAGAAAGTGTCTACCAAAAATCATTTCAATTGGTTGCTCAAAACTAGAGCTTTCGAAAAAGAAAGAAATCTGGAAATGGTGATCTGGGCAGCCGAACAGTACCTCTTTATTCGAATGTAACTTTCTGTGCAAAATTTTAAATTAAGTGCCTTTAGCTAAATTCAAATCTAGACATTCATAGCTTTCCAATGGTATACAACTCATCTTCTAGTTCGAACTGAGTGAACCGTAGTGATTTAACAAAGTTGACTGTTCTGTTGTAACTGTCTGTCCGAGAGGAATGGAGAAGCTGCGTCTTGTGGCTCTATTTTCTCTCATTTGTGAAATGATTTTGGAAATGACTCTTTCTGATGAAATGTATCATTTTGAACCTAGTTTCCAACGCCACCAACCATTCTTAATTTAAACTTGTATTGAGTGAGCTGTGGTCTGATTTCAAAAGTGCAACAAAGCTGGAAAACTGGACAGTTTTTCCCTTCTTGCTAGCCGAATGGTCAAACTTGTTTTGAGATGTTTTGTTTCGAAAATTTTGATGTCAATTGCTTAGTAAATGTTTATAGAAGCTTGGTTTCAAAATGGATCGAATTGAGGCTGATTTCATTGTGCAAAACGTTTGGAAAAGAAAGAAAAGCAAGAGGGCAGATATGCCTTGAAACATTTTTCGAAATTTGGTCGTTTCGTTAACGTCCTTCCCACAAGAGTTTTTGCATAAAATTTGATAGGGAAGTAGTCCACATATGGACGTTTAAGTGTACCAAAATTAGTATAATTTTAATACCATTTCGATACCCAAATAACACGCCAAAGATGGCTCTTCAAATCTGGAAATTTCTGATCATTGTACAAAATTCAGCCGACTTTAAGCTACGATATCTTGACGCTCAAAACTCTGAATTTAGTTCCGTTTGTTATGTTTGAAACCTTGTTTGGAACTCTTATTGTGTTAGGAATTTCAAGGGCTGATTCACTTTTTGTGAATTATGCCAAATTTCCAAAGATTGCTGGAAAACCAAGACTGGTTCAAACCTGTCTTCTTGGAACTGAAACTTTGAGCTGAAAAATGAGTGCTTTCCCTTTAGAATCTTGGAAAAGTGTCTTTTATAAACTTTTAGTACTCCGAACCTAGTTTCCAACGTGTAGAGTTTTCCATTTTTGGACATGCCAAACTCAAGATTTGATTTTTTCAAGTTTGTCACTTAAAACTGAAATTTCCCGATTTCTTATGAAATGAGCTTTTGAAGACTCGTTACCTTATCTTGATAACGATGGACTGTTTTAAACTCAATTTCATGGAAAAGGCAAGTATCTCTTGGGACTTTGACTCCTCATTTTTGAACCTCGATTTTCGAGAGATTAAAGTTCTCTTTTAGGGCATTGACCTAATCTAAACAAGTGTACATTCTTTCTTGGTTAATGCATGGTTGTGAGTGAAAGTTACTCATATTTGCTCAGGCACTCAAGAGGATTTTCAAGAGAATCTCGGAGCGGACGCCTAAAAGCTTACTGGCTCACTTACTCACTTTTTGACTTGGTGAGTGTCAAGTGTATGAAGTGTTGCTACGTGCTTAATTGTTCTCATAAATTGAGTATTTTGAAAGTGTCGAGTCGAGTGTGTACTTTATTGTACTCATTCTCTCTTAAGTGAATTATATTTGAATTGTATGAAGTGAATTGCTAAGTGAATAAAGTGAAGTATCGCAATAGTGAATCATGCTATGGTTGAATCAATGTCGATTGGAGTGAATCTCCTTGACTTAAATTTATAATAGTAGGGAGCACCCAAACTCATCGGCTGACCTTGCGACTCGAGCCGGCATGGGCTTGGTCGTGAAGCTTGGTGAGTTATGAGAAAAATTGTATAAACTTGATCTATTTGAGAGATCTCGCTTGGCATACTCGAGTAGTATCGCCTTATATAAAAGAAGAGCGGATCCGGAACAGGGGGTGTAACGGTGAACGGGGAAGAGTAAGTGAAGTTCTACGGACTTAATACCCACTCGGTTGACGGAGTGTCATCACGGGGAAGTATTTGATCAAGCCTTGGCGAAGCAAGTGGAATCTAGCTCCTGAGAGCTCCTGTATCCTTATTGAATTTGTGTTATTATTATTTATGAATTACTTGAACTTTCTTGTTTTAATTCTCGTACAAATGTCATGATTATGTGAACTAAGTGTTTGCATGTTTTCTTGGCCTCACTGAGCGTCAGCTCACCCCATTAGCTTTGTTTTCCTTAACAGGAGTTTGGAATGGAAAGAATTTTTGGAGAAGCCGATTTGATTATTTTTTATTAGTATTTTGGGTTGTATTTAATTAGCCGACTTCTAGTGATTGTGTGACGGCCCCACCTCCCCCTAAGGCGAACCAGAGGGTTCGGCGGGCCGCCTGCCCAGCTCTCGCCGGGACTCAGTCGTTCACTACATTCCTCAAACAGATTACAAGATAAATCTCAAATATTACATCACATTCTCCAATAATTACATGTCATAAGTGAAGCGGAAACGATTACCAACTATACATAAAATGATTCCACATCCAAACGGTACAAAATATAACAATTCCAACTAAGCCATCAAATCACGTGAATAAGCACAACAAGTCCTTCCTTCGCCTTGAGCCCTGTGGAGGGGAATAAAATATTTTTGAGGTGAGCTAGAAGCTCAGCGAGTAACCAGTAAAATCAGTAATCAAATCTGTTTAACAATAGTTCATTTCAATGATGTCATTTCAATATGGAGTATCAATAATTCAAGAAACATTTACAATGGAAAGCGATAGTAACATTCATGAAAAGGATACGTTCGTTCTCCTGTCATTTCATTGCATTTGGTTTCATTCGTGCATTCATTCACCCCGTCCCTGGCTTTTGGCCAGGCTCCACCAACCTACAAGGTAATACTCGAGTATACCGAAACGTTCACCCAAGTTCCTAGTCGCCCGACCGAGTCCGCTTCTGGCTCGAGACGACCGGTAACAAGGGGCAATGGCCAGTTCAGCCCAAAAGGCTTACATTCATGCGCAAGTAGCATTTAATCATTAATCATTGAAAATTTCATATTTATTTAGGTCGAGTGCGATAAAGTACACACTCGCCTAGAAAACTCGTTTTAACAATCATTGAAAGCAAAATCAATAATAACAAGACACTGATATGCAAGCACGCATGATATGTAAGAAAAAGTTCCAAAATTAACTTTGAAAACAGTTCAAAAGTAAATAATGCGGGAAAGCGGTTCAAAAGTAAATTTGGAAACAGTTCAAAAGTAAATAATGCAAGAAACGGTTCATAAATAATTTTAGAAATAGTTTGAGGTCACTCACCTCCATGGCTCAGAAACCATCCATCATATATCATTGCCTTGCTCAAATCCGAGTCTTAGATCACAAACTCAATGCAAACAAATCCCTTCAAAGTTCGGACAGCACTTCCCCTAAATTTCTTTACTTTTCCAGCCATCAAGGCTTCATTATTTCCTCAGCCAGTCCCAAAGGTACACACACAACAACAAGTTCATCCAATAACCATTCAGCAACCTCCAAGTAGTACTAGTACAAGTCAAGCTAGGGAAAAGTCCGGAAATGAAAATTAAGCTCAAAACCAGAAAAACAGTTTTGACGTCCTTTTGCGGTAATGGCACCAAAGGTACTACGAGTATCGGATGGAGGTCCAAGACCCACCGTTTCGAAGCTAAGAACCAGGGCTAAAACAATGTAGAAGGTCACTCAGTCCAAATCCCTGCAAAACTAAGTCAAATATGCCAAATAACAAACCAGAACCGTACTTGCAGGTTTACAAATTACACTATGCTGTAATCAGTACAACTCAGTCTAAACAGGTCCAAATGCAGAAATTCCAAAGGCATATGATAACTAGGACATCAAGATACATTTCATCAGAAGACCTCAACACCCAAATCCAAAACAATTCCAGTCAAAACAACCCATTTCAGACGCAGTTCTAACATCCTGATGAACCCAGAACAGCAATAGTAATTTCGGCTTATATCATTCTACACTACTCCAATTGACCTGAAATTTTACAGGCACCCTTAAAACATCAATACCTACAACTTTCATGTTTTGAGCCAAGGCCAATTAGGCCTCTATCTAGGACCAAAAATTTCGGACAGAATGAAGAACCAAGAACCCTAATTTTCCAGATTTCTTCCAAAACAGAATTTACTTGCAATCTTCCACTTTTTCCACCTTCTAGAATCATTAAACATCATTTCCAATCAGCATACATAACCACATAATAACAATCATATGAGAACAGAAAAATCCTGATTAAATATAAAACTTCACTAATTTCAACCAAAATCATGAAATAATCCATAAAGTTGCACCTTATATCACCACTAATCATGAATTGAACATCATTAGAGCAAGGAGAGGGGTCATTCACAACTCACCTTAGCAATACAAGAGATAGAGCAACTAGCCACCTTAGCTTTCCAAACAACTCCACAAAACACCTCAAGACCACTTAGCAAAGAGATTTTATGGAATGATTTGGAGTTTTATTGGTTGGATTTGAAGATTGAGCAAGAAATAGAAGGAAGAAATTGAGAGCTTTTCTTTCTTTCTTGAGCAAGAACATTCAGCCAAGCTTGCAGAAATTTAGGTGCTTTTTGGGTCAAAATTGAGTATTAGTAAAGGTAAGAAATAATGGTCAAAGTCAAGGTTGAATAGGAAGGTGACACTTGTCACCCTTTAGGTTTAAAACTTATCTTTTTGTCTCTCCAATACAAATATCTTAACACTTTGTAAAATAATATCACTTAATACAAAATTCCAACAAGTTGTCAAAAATATAATGCATTTACCGCACTTGCGGGTCCCACGTTCAAAATACGCTCTTAATTTCTCAAAAACTAACCGATACTAGAAAAATCATTTTAAAACTATCTTTGCTCATAAACTTTATCTGGGGAATTTTTCTAATAAAGAAAATGTAGAAAGGCGGGCGATTCAAGAAAATAAACCCTAGAAAATTAGAAAATTTCCGGGTTCTCAAACTCATTTTTTTCGGGGCGTCACAGATTGTACTTTTGGGGAAAGTGATGTACTTTTGAGAACTTGTGTTGTAAGATTTGAATATTTAATTAAGGAAGCGACTTTTCTTCGTTTCGACTTTTATTATTTGGTTGTTATCTTTAAGTTTGAATTGTTTGTATCGAGTCCTGGCGAGAGTTGGGCAAGCGTTCCGCGGATACCCTTGGTTTCGCCCTGGGAAGAAGTGGAGGCATCACAGTTGGTATCAGAGCTTAGGCTTCAGATCTCTGTAGTGTATCTTAGGCTAAAAGTTTATGATGCCGGACTGTGGGATTGGTTTGAAAGTTAAATGACTGCTCGTTGGGATGAAAATCAAAGCGCTAGGTTTAGAGATCTATTTGGGAGATGTATTAGAGACTTTACTCTTGAAAATAGGGATTAAATGAGTTAGTTATACTTTAAGTGATATTTGAGCGAATTAGTGACTTTAAGTTTCTAACATAGAATTTCTGGTTGTTTTGTAGAGATGGAGAATGGTAACGGTGGTCACGCTGCTAATGGTAATGGGCATACTATGTGCCTCTTAGATCTATTCGATATAGAGTGCATGGAGGAGAACCCCGTATCCGATACTCGCCTTCTTCGAGGATTCCCCGTTGTCCCTGTAGGACGACGTACGCTGACCCTAATGAGCTAGTATTGTCCCTTGATGATGAGCATCGACAGTTGGTGAATACCAACAGAGCCTTACTTCAGGTGTGACACCCCAACTTTTAAGATGCTATTGTTTTACGGTTTCTTTAGTTCATTTTATTTTAAAACATTATTTTGTTTCAGGGAAGATACTAAAGTTATTTCTTTGGGTTTGATTTAAAATCTTATTTTGTTTTAAAAGACTAGAAACCCTAAAATTTTAATCAAAAACCCTAGTTTACTTGTGACTATGTTTAAATCCCTCATATTTGACTCAAAACCCTAATTTTATTTTATGGAATTGTAAAATTCATCACACTTTTCTTAAAATTCCTTTTATTTGGAAATTATTTATTTAATATGATCCTCCTACTCAAGTACTCCACAATAAGTGTAAATAAACCTAGAAAGTAGGGTTTCACCCTTCGTTTTCAAGATTGGAGCAAATTAGGGTTTTCGCGATTTTTCCGCCGGATGAATTTTCGGTACAGAGCAAGGACCAAATTTGGTGATTAAAAGTGACTTTTAAGTGAGAAATAATATGTGATTAGGAGCAATGATACAAGGTTAGTAAATAGGAAGTAAAAACCCTAGTACGTGTGTTTTTAAGAAAAACGGCGCGAACCGGAGGGTCCCGCGCACTACCGATTGAACGCACCACTTGACCACCACTTTCTTCCCATACAAGTCTATTGATATTTGAGCAAAATATCTCCTAATTTACAGCTAAGCTTGACCGAAATTTGTGGCTCAAATGCAAGGAAGGAAAGAGAAAATTTTTGTGGTTGAGGTTAAGCCAAGTGTTGGCAAAACTTGTGGTTAGAATTAATTATTATCTTTCTACCTTCTTATAAGACAAACTTAGCTTAATCTCCTTCATTATTTTCTGCATCTTGGCCAAGTAAGGAGAGAGAGAAAGGGAGAGCAAGAGTTGCACCATTTTCTTCTTGATTTACACCAACCAAGTGCTAAAATCGAATTCTAAACCGATTGATCGTAAGTTTGGAAGCTAAGGGAACCAAAAATTTCAAGAAATAGTGGAGGATCACTCTTGCAAGCCTTCTTTTTGAGGTATAAAATCTGATCTATGGCTTTGATCCTTTTATTCTTGTTTAAGATGTTAAATAGTTCATGTTTTGGGTTTGATTACAAGTTATGCAAGTTAATGTGATGATTTTGGATGAGATAGGTGAGTTAGGGTTTGATTAATTTCTGCCTATACTTGATGTATGATTGATATATGTTGTATCCAAAGTTATATAGGGGGTTTTGGTAGCAAGTGTAGCAAGAAATTAAGAAAACTATCATTGAAACCAAAAGATTTCAGATTTCTGGAAATTTTCACCCTATTCTGCCTGTTTTTGTTGCACCATGTTAGAAGCCGAATTGGCCTTATATTAAAACATGAAAGTTGTAGGGAATGACATTTTAGAGGTTCCTGAAAAATTTCAGGACAATCGGAGTAGCGTAGAATGAGAAAAGTCGAAATTACCCTTGCTGTCCTGTTTCTACCCGAACCTGAGAACTGCGATTGTAATTGGTTATTTTGGTTTGGACTGTTTCAGAATTGGTTGTTGAGGCCTTCTGATAGAATTTAGCCCTATTTCTTAGCTTTCAGCTGGTTTTGGAATTTCTGGATTTGGACTTATGTAGGCTGTTTTATGATGTTTGTACTAGATTACGGTTTGTGAACCTGTTTTGCTATTCTGGTGTAGTATGTTACATTTTTGACGTAGTTACACTCGAAATTTGACTGAGTGGCCTTCTTCAACATTGTAGCCTCTTAAGTCCTGAATATACCTGTAAAATTTTGGGTCAAACGGATTAGTGTATCATGAGTTATAGATAAAATACTCAAGCCTGTTTTGAACATCATGTTCTGTGCGTTTTTAGTTTAGCTTCTGTCCGTGACCTTTTCGGTTTTGATCCCGTACGATCTGGGTTTTGACTCCTTCATAATAAATGTAGATCTTGGTTTTGGCTTCGAAACGGTATAAAGTGCGTCGAAATCCGAGTTCCGTAGCTCCTGTTATGACCAAAACAAAATTGATCGTCAGAACTGCCTTGAATCTGGACAGTTCTGACGAGTATTTTGACACTCAAATTTCGTTCTGTTCTGAGTGGATTCAGGTCTTGGCCAAAACATTAAAGTTTTAGTCTTATGTCTCAGCTTTCTAATGCCTTTGGAATTTCCGGATTTGGATTTGTGAGCTGGGAGTTATAGTCCGGAAAACATACCCTGTCCGTTACTCTGGAGTGCAAATTCCTGGAACGGTTTTCTGCACTTTCGACCTATTTCTGTTCAGATCCGGATTTAGGTGTCTTCATGAAAATTGTAACCCTTCCTCTTAGCTTCGCAACGGTACCTCATGTACCTTGATCCGACACTTGTAGCCTCGATTGTACTCAAAACAGTTTTGACGGCAAAACAGCTAGGCCGCCATTCCCGTTTCCGTATGCCGTTTCCGCACATGCATGTGCCAATTTTGTCGTTATGCTTGTGGAGCCGGTGGGGCCTACTAGCTACTTTTCGCGACGCAAATTTCGTCCTTTTGTTATCCTTGTTCGTTGTGTAAGTATTGAGGCCGCTCTTGTGTGTTAGTTGCTTATGTGTTTCGATATGTATGAAGAGGGTACCTAGGCGAGGGTGTACTTTATCGCACTCGACCTAAACCCTAACTTGCGCACATATTTGTACATGGCTTGTGTATATGAGCAATTTTGAAACTAAAACCCTTGAGCTTGTGGCTCGGGGTGACATTTGAATAATTTTGTGAAGTTTGTGAGTTTGGGGTTGATCTTTCGACCTAGATGGACTATTCGAGCCGGTCAGGGCTTGGTCGAAGCCAGTCCAACTTAGTCTGAGGTCACCAAGTTTGTGAATCCGGTTCACCGAGAATGTGGACCAAGTTTGTGACCCGAGCTTGTGAACCAAGCTCAAGTTTGTGATTTCGTTCGCTCGAGCAAGTTTGTGAGGTGCCTGGCCAGAGAGGGTGATAAGGTGTACGGTGGGTGTACAAGTGAAGTTCTACGGACCATTATTTGAGGTCGACGGAGTGTCGGCAGGAGGTCACACATGGCAAACGATCTGGCTTTGGAGCCACCCGTATCCTTACTATGTGATGTTATCTTTCTGCTTTTGCTTTACTCTTACCATATAATTGGTTGATACGTGAAAATTTACGCTTTTGCCCCTGTTTACTTACTAAGCATATAGCTTACCCCGTTCCATTTGTTTTCCTTAGCAGGGGGACGGCACGGGGATCACTCGGGAAGGTGGTTAGATTTTGAGCTATAGAATACTTGAATTTGTATTTGTTAAAAGTTGACGAGTAAGATGTACATAGTTGGCGTGGTGATTGTAGTTATGAGTTTTTCTAGGTTTTACTTTCTGGTACTTGTGATATGTAATTCTTGGAGAATTGAATGTAATATTTGAGATTTATCTTATACTTCATTGGAGGACTGTAGTGAGTGAGTGAGTCCCGGCGAGAGCTGGGCAGGCGACCCGCCGAACCCTGGGGTGCGCCCTAGGGGAAAGTGGGGTCGTCACATCAGGAGGTCGAGGAGATGAGCGCTATGCTAGACGCTCAGGGTGCTAGGATCATTGAGCTCGAGGGAACAGTTGTAGAGGAGAGGACTAGAGCTGGGGCTGCTGGTGTTGAGCTCCAGAGGATTAGGGCTCGATTGGCTAGGGTAGTCGAGGAGCTCCGAGATCGGGCCACCAGGATTTTAGCCGACACCATCATATTGATAGAGGAGGCGATAGAGGTTGTCGAGAGCCCGGTTCGTGAGGGCACTCCTAAGGAGGAACCTTTCGAGGAGGATCCGGAGGAGCATGTTCAAGCTAGTAGTTCGGATGCGAACTAGACTAGGATGTTGACTTTTGACTTTTGTGACTAGAATTAACTGGGGTGACGCTTGTAAAGCCCTTGGCGTCTATTGCATGATTAATTGCATTTTTGTGGCACATGTGTGCCATATTTTTGTAAATGCCCTATGACTTGCTGATCTTGTACGGATCTTTAATTGTTAATATATGCTAATTATCGTTATTTCAAATGTTTTCCGCATTAATTTGAATTTTAAATATTTTCTCGCATAATTAATTCTATTCTTGCAATTAGGCATAACTAAGATCATGAATGGACGAAGGAGAAGTAGAGGTCGGGGACGTGGGGCTAGGCAAACCCAACCTCTAGGGGACGATCAAGGATCGGCAACTAGGCCGACCCAAGGACAGGGACATGTAGAGGGTGACCAGGTGGCTACTGCCATCAACCGCACGACAGATATTTTAGAGCGATTAGCAGAGCGAGAAGGTCAAGGACCTATTAATCAACCTGGGGCTCAGGATAGAGGGGATGATAGGGCTTTGGAGAGATTTTTGAAATTTGCTCCACCTAAATTTATTGGAGGACCCGACCCTGAGTTAGCGGAGAACTGGTTCGAGAGAATGACCAGTATATTTGCCACCCTAGACTGTACTGAGGAGAGACGAGTGAACTTTTCTGCCTTTCAATTTGAGAGTGTAGCATGTGCTTGGTGGGATGTGATAAGGGGAAAATGGGAAAGAGCGTAGACCCCTTGGACCTGGGAAAACTTTACCCGAGCGTTTAATGAAAAAATTTTCCCGCCCTTGATTCAAGAAAAAAAGGAGAATGAATTTATAAAGTTGAGACAGAGGACTTCTAGCGTGGCTGAATATGAAGGAAAATTTACTAAGTTTTCTAAGTATGCTCCGGAATTGGTGACTAATGAGTGGAAAATGATAAGACGCTTTGTGCAAGGACTTAACGTGGAGATTCAGGAGGGGTTGGCGGTAGCCCACATCTCTATTTTCACTGAAACCTTAGAGAAAGCACAGAAAGTCGAAAGTGCAAGGATACAAGATTGGGATTTTCATGCTAAGAAAAAGAACACTCCTAGTTACTTCGCTGGACAAGCAAGTAAAAGTGCCCCACATTCTAAAAAGGTAAAAGGAACGGGAAGAGTAGAGACATCCAGTACACCAAAAGGGACTCAACCAAAAGGAGGCCACAATGGGCAAGGTCAAGTGAGAGAAATGCCTTCTGGTGGTCAAGTCATGACTCCTCAAATTAGTTGTGGCTACTATGGCAAGTCCAATCACGTGGAAAATGATTGTTGGAGGAAATCGGGAAAGTGTTTGTACTGTAGTAGTGCCGAGCATCAACTTGCAAGTTGTCCAAGAGTGCCGAAGGTAGAAGGTAGTATTCAAAGGCCAGAAAAGTTGGCATCTAAACAAACTAGTGCTGGAGGAAGTCGATCTAAAGCGACGACTAGAATTTATGCATTAGACCATCAACAAGTTTCCAATTCCGCTAAGGTCATTGAAGGTATGATTCTTGTTTTTCATTGCATAACTAAGGTTCTAAGTGACCCTGATACGACTCACTCTTTGTCAAACCCTACATTTATGAGTGGGGTAGACGTGAGGCCGATTAAATTACCCTATGATTTGGAAGTTAAAACGCCTATTGGGAAAAATCAAAGTTTAATTGCTAATTGAGTGAATAGAAATTATGAGTTATGGGTTGGAGAGTGTAAGTTGTTGATTGATCTGATAAGCATATCCAAGGTGCGAATTTCGAGGACAAAATTCTTTTTAAGGAGGAAAGGACGTGAGAACCCGAAAATTTTCTTATTTTTATCTTATTTTACTGGCTTATTTAATTATTTATTCACCCATTTTCTTCGAATAATTTATTTCAACCATTTTAAATCCATTTAATGGAGCAATGTCTCACTTATATTTTTAAAACGTCCCGTTAGCAAATTTAATTTTTCGGAGGCTCGTATAGCGAGAAATAGCGAGTACACGTTGTTCGGGGCAATATTCGATCCGAGAGTGTAATAAATTTGGAGAATTAAGAATGATTAATAGTAGACTAAGAAAAGTTAATTGAGGAATTAGAGGTGAGTGAGTTCAAAATTTCACTTTTACCGCGCGCAAGTCAATAGTTTCTCGATAGTCGTACCGCGCGACTAATTGGAGATTTGAGAAATTAATTCTAGACTCGTAGGTGTGACTAATTACAGCGTTAAAGGAATTACATTGGAAGATTAGTGCATGAGTGTATCAAACCCGGGAGAAAACGGTGGTACGAAACCCGCACGTGACACTATTTGAAGTTGACTTTTGCAAAGCTTCTTGGTCACAATTTTTTAAAGCTTCCAAGACGAGATTCATACCTACCAAACACTCTCTCTTTCTCTCTTGGTTGGCCAAAACCAGCAAAGGAAAAGGAAGAAGAAAACTCTTCATTTCAAGCTTCCATCTTGCTAGCAAAACTTCATCCAATCTTCTAGTTCTTGAAGAATCACTCTAGCTTGGAGAAAGACATCACCTTGTGGAGCTTTTTGGAGGAATTGTGGTGGAAAATCTGATTTCTCATCTAGAGTTAGAGGTAACCCTTGAACTCTACCAATCTTTCCATTTCCTTCAAGAAATCATGGTTGGTTTGCATGGGTTTACAACCCTAAGCAAGGAATAGGCTAGCGGACTTGAGGTGTTTCATTTCTTGCTTTAATCTTTAGGCTAGTGGTCTTGAGGTGGATTTTAGGTAGCTGACTTGAGGATTAAAGTGCTTGATTATTGTGTTTATGTGTTATATGAAAGGTTTACGGTTAGAAAATGAAGAGAAAGTTGGGAAATTGGTGAGATGTGTGCTGGCCGAAACTGTCCTGCTATTATCTTGCTTGCATTTCGAAATTTAGATGGTTATTTGACTGTGAAATTGAGTGATATATGTTGTATATTGTGTGTAGAAAGTGTCTACCAAAAATCGTTTCAATTGGTTGCTCAAAACTAGAGCTTTCAAAAAAGAAAGAAATCTGGAAATGGTGATCTGGGCAGCCGAACAGTACCTCTTTATTTAAACGTAACTTTCTGTGCAAAATTTGAAATTGAGTGCCTTTAGCTGAATTTCAAACTAGACATTCATAACTTTCCAATGGTATACAACTCATCTTCTAGTTCGAACTGAGTGAACCGTAGTGATCTAACAAAGTTGACTGTCCTGTTGTGACTGTCTGTCCGAGAGAAATGGAGAAGCTGCATCTTGTGGCTCTATTTTCTCTCATTTGTGAACTGATTTTGGAAATGACTCTTTCTGATGAAATGTAGAATTCTGAACCTAGTTTCCAACGCCACCAACCATTCTTAATTTGAACTTGTATTGAGTGAGATGTGGTCTGATTTCGAAAGTGCAACAAAGCTGGGAAACTGGACAGTTTTTCCCTTCTTACTAGCCGAATGGTCAAACTTGTTTTGAGATGTTTTGTTCCAAAAATTTTGATGTCAATTTCTTAGTAAATGTTTATAGGACCCTGGTTTCAAAATGGATTGAATTGGGGCTGATTTCATTGTGCAAAACGTTTGGAAAAGAAAGAAAAGCAGGAGGGCAGATTAGCCTTGAAACATTTTTCGAACTTTGGTCGTTTCGTTAACGGCCTTCCCACGTGAGTTTTTGCGTGAAATTTGATAGGAAAGTAGTCCACTTATGGAAGTTTAAGTGTACCAAAATTGGTGTAATTTGATTACCATTTCGATACCCAAATAACGTGCCAAAGATGGCTCTTCAAATCTGGAAATTTCTGATCAGCGTACAAAATTCAGCCGACTATAAGCTACTATATCTTGATGCTCAAAACTCCGAATTTAGTTCCGTTTGTTATGTTTGAAACCTTGTTTGAAACTCTTACCATTTTAGGAATTTCAAGGGTTGATTCACTTTTTGTGAATTATACCGAATTTCCAAAGATTGCTGGAAAACCAAGACTGGTTCAAACCTGTCTTATTGGAACTGAAACTTTGAGCTGAAAAATGAGTGCCTTCTGTTTAGAATCTTGGAAAAGTGTCTTCTAGAACTTTTAGTACTCCGAACGTAGTTTCAAATAGTGTAGAGTTTTCCATTTTTGGACACGCCAAACTCAAGATTTGATTTTTCCAAGTTTGTCACTTAAAGCTGAAATTTCCCGATTTCTTATGAAATGAGCTTTTGAAGACTCGTCACCTTATCTTGATAACGATGGACTGTTTTAAACTCAATTTCATGGAAGAGGCAAGGCTCTCTTGGGACTTTGACTCCTCACTTTTGAAACTCGATTTTCGAGATATTAAAGTTCTCTTTTAGGGCATTGACCTAATCTAAACAAGTGTACATTCTTTCTTGGTTAATGCATGGTTGTGAGTGAAAGTTACTCGTATTTGCTCAGGCACTCAAGAGGATTTTCAAAAGAATCTCAGAGCGGACGCCTAAAAGCTTACTGGCTCACTTACTCACTTTTTGACTTGGTGAGTGTCAAGTGTATTAAGTGTTGCTACGTGCTTAATTGTTCTCATAAATTGAGTATTTTGAAAGTGTCGAGTCGAGTGTGTACTTTATCGCACTCATTCTCTCTTAAGTGAATTATATTTGAATTGTATGAAGTGAATTGCTAAGTGAATAAAGTGAAGTATCACAATAGTGAATCATGCTATGGTTGAATCAATGTCGATTGGAGTGAATCTCCTCGACTTAAATTTATAATAGTAGGGAGCACCCAAACTCATCGGCCGACCTTGCGACTCGAGCCGGCATGGGCTTGGTCGTGAAGCTTGGTGAGTTATGAGAAAAATTGTATAAACTTGATCTATTTGAGAGATCTCGCTTGGCATACTCGAGTAGTATCGCCTTATATAAAAGAAGAGCGGATCCGGAACAGGGAGTGTAACGGTGAACGGGGAAGAGTAAGTGAAGTTCTACGGACTTAATACCCACCCGGTTGATGGAGTGTCATCATGAGGAAGTATTTGATCAAGTCTTGGTGAAACAAGTGGAATCTAACTCCTGAGAGCTCCTGTATCCTTATTGAATGTGTGTTATTATTATTTATGAATTACTTGAACTTTCTTGTTTTAATTCTCATACAAATGCCATGGTTATGTGAACTATGTGTTTGCATATTTTCTTGGCCTCATTGAGCGTCAGCTCACCCCATTAGCTTTGTTTTCCTTAACAGGAGCTTGGAATGGAAAGAATTTTTGGAGAAGCCGGTTTGATTACTTTTGATTAGTATTTTGGGTTGTATTTAATTAACCGACTTCTAGTGATTGTACTTTTGGGGAAAGTGATGTTGATACGTTCCTCGATCAACATGTTTCGAGACACGTAGCACGTTTGCCCAAGGATCTAGCGAGGTTGTCCAACGCTTGGATTGCGGGACCTAGAATCAAACGGACGACACGATTTGATTAAAGGCGGTAGAACGGCGACTCCGATGAAGGTGAATACTCCAGGGAATAGGCCGGTAGAACAATCAGGGATAAGACGCAAGATTGCTCCATAACCCTTGCTAGAAGCAAATAAAGGCTCGAATCTCTCTCTCAAGAAGAATCGAAAATATGCAAAACTTTATTGATAAAACGTCTACCTCTAATGCATACAGAGCAAGCCTTTATATAGGCAAACTAACGAAACCCTAATGCTAGTAAAAAAGAAATAAAGGTTCGGCCAGGCCTTGGACAAGGTGGGCCGAATCCATGACTCAACAAGCCCTACAACTAGTAACTAATCCAAATAATAACTTGAAAGCTCAAGACTAAAAAGGCCCAACAATTGGCCGACTCCCTTTAATTGGAAAAACTACAAAGACTAATTAGTGGGCTAGAGCCCAAACTAACAACCATCACTTGGCTCCTCGTGGGCTTGGATCAATGTGTAGGTAACTTGATTAACATCCTTCAAGCCTTCAAGGTCCAGCCACCCGTGCACACATCAGTCCCCTCCACTTGAGAAGGATTTGTCCTCAAATCTGGATGGAAATGAATGATACTAACAAGAGTTAGTAGTATGACACCTCAAATCGACAGTGCGCTTGGAGGTCAGCCACGTTGGGAACAAATGAAAGGTCACGAGCCAAGTTAAATGCCGTTTGGTCAGCTTCATGAGGCTCTCAAACAAGGACATGCGCCAAGATAGGAAAGAGCTTGTGTAAGGCTCGTGAAAATTCCAGTTAGCAATCCAAAGCTCTCTAATCAGCCTTCGGCCATGGATTGTCATATTGTCACCTGGTTGTCACTGATGTGGCACAACTTGCCTATCTGGACGTGGAACATTGAACTAATCGGGTTGCACTTCCCTAGAAGCACGAACCAGCAAGGTAAGACCAATATTCTGATCTTGATTGACACATTTCTGGGCATCACCCGACATAAGTGGTAGCAATGAAGTGAAACGCACTCCATACGAATCGCATGAATTTGTGCAAGTTGGAGTTGGTAAAGTAAGCTCGCGGTGATCAGCTTTTGGACACGTGAAGAAGCACGAACATGCACCAATTTTAGCAGGAATAAGCATGAAATTGGGTTGCAAGTCTTTAATCATAGCTTGAAAATTTTGGACAGCGTTACAACCTAAAAAACAAAATAACCTTCAACTTCAAACAATTCAGAAATCAAGTAAAGAACTAATGGGACATTATTAGCTATATGGTAAGAAGGTGTAGAACAAGATTTAAATGAGAAAACTCTCTTTGGCACTTCAATATTCCTTCCACCATTTGATTCAACTTGAGATTCCAGTGCTAGTCCTTTACATTTCTCATCAACACCTACACAAGAGCAACAAGAGTTAGTGCTAGTAACATGATCAAAATAAGGCAAAGGTGATGAATGAACCATAGGTAGAGAACAAGCAGTAGAATCTGGAATTTTCCTTTTAAGATGAGCTCGAATGAATCCTCCAATGGCACGGACAGGTTTGAATGGACATTGTTCCATGAATTGATACCAAAGAGATTTAGTTCCTAGAAGACAAACCCCATGGAAACTCACAAAGTGTCCAAGTGACTTGGGAATGGAACATGCCATGACCAACTCTACTTGACTTTATTTAAGCTGCACAAAAGAAGAGGTACTAAACAAAACACATGTTAGCCGGTTAGCAAACAAAATGTTCACACTTTCAGCCTTTGTAAACACGGTCAGCCCCTCCTCTAACTCTTCACTAAGGCCAAATTATTCTTGCCTTTTCCCCCTCCATTCTTCTCGGGCCATTGCTCACTCATTGTTTATGAGGTTTGATTTTCATTGTCTAGCTCATGTTCATGGCTCGGTTGCAACTCATTCATATTTGGCTCTTCAATCAACGAGAAACTAGAATGAAATTTTTCTTTATTAGCACCGGTTGACACATGATTAAGTTGCTCCAAGTGTGAATCCAACACTTGGCTAATTCTTTCCATCATAGAATCAACCAATGCTTTAGTCCGACTTCAGAAATCATCGCTTGATTCACGAAGCTTTGACTCAATTCGAGAATTCTCAAACTCCTTGTCTTGATTGTCAAGACACTTCTTAGATGAATCTCGTTGGCTTGAGGTGGACCTCAATTTAGAGGCTTGGCGCAAACTTCTTTGCTCCTTCTCATATTCAGCACAATCTCGTTTATACCCTTCATATACACGCGAAGCATGGTAACGTTCCATCTCCTCCCGAAACTCATGTTGTGAACTAGAGGGCTTGGGAGTAGGCCGCTTGGAACCCCTCCTCTTAAGAGGCTCATTCTCCAAGAATTCTTGGTTGTATGAGTAAGATTCCTCATGACACACAAGCTCACGTGTATGTGCTCATCACTCGTGTATCATTCAAAGCACTCAAATAAGCTTACCAAAATTCCTTACCTTGCCGGTTTGAGTAGTTGAGAAATGCCGCGTAAAAATCTAAAAATTGTTCACCCAACTTTAGCACAAGAGTAACCGGGAACAAAAACACAATTTGGAAACAATTCGGGCACGATGGTGTAAGGTTTTGGCAATTTCCTAAGGCAGACAGATTTGGAATACGCGAGAATGGAAAATGAAATAAGCAAATGCGGGATTTGGAAGTTTCCTAATTTAAATGGACTTAGTCAAGTGGAAATAGGAGAGTTATCCAAGCTGTCCACTTAGTTTCCTAATTGAATTTGGAAACAAGTTAGTTTTTGGTAACTCTTTGGAAAACCTTTTCTTCTTGTAACAACGTTTAGAAACTTCCAAATTCTACTCCAAGAAGGATTGCACAAATCAGATTTGGTTTAGGAAACCTTTTGGGAAACCCCTTTCCTTCTCGTAACAACTTTAGAAGGTTCCAAATTCTACTCCAAGAAGGAATTCACAAATCAGAAATTTCCTTCCCACAATTCGGTTGCCTTCCCTTTATTTTTTCTCTCTTGTTGTGTTTTGCCAACCGATCCTTCCTTCTCTCTTTTTTTTTCGTTTCTGTTTTGTTCCCTTTTTTTTTTTACTTGTAACAAACCAACACAACACAAAGATTTGATCGAATGGATTATTGTTTTTCCAGATTTGTGTTCGGTCAATTCAATCACACAAGAAACCTTCCAGATCCTCAAGATCCTTCAAGAACTCCCAAGTAAGTTATCAAGAACTTCAAGAACTTCAAGATTGTGGTTAAGAAATTCAAGAAACTCAAGATTCTTGTAGGTTCTCTTCAAGATTCACAAATACCAACAAGTTTTACCAAAATTCAGATTTGAAAAATAAGTAAACAACTTGGATGAAGCAAGCAATACTTGGAAAGATTTGAAACAAAGAAACCTTAGCACAAATGAAACCCTAGCCGCAAGTAGAAACCCTAGCCGCCGCCCCACTTGTTTTCTTATTGCTCAAGTGATGACTAACGACCAAGAACCTTACGGTAAATTTTGGACAGAAATTATCAACAAACAAGACATAAACACAAAAGAGATAACACAACAACAAATTTTCTGTTCGGATGAACAGTAATATGAACAGTGCCGGTAAACAGTAATGGTGAACAGTAACGGTGAACAGTGACGTTTTTTTTTTTAAACAAGGTAGCGGACAAAACACAGAAACCCTACGACACAACTACAAAAAATAAGGATATAACGAAAGATACCTCCACCTAAGCTCTGATACCAACTGATACGTTTCTCGATCAACACATTTCGAGACACGTAGCACGTTTGCCCAAGGATCTAGCGAGATTGTCCAACGCTTGGATTACGGGACCTAGAATCAAACGGACGACACGATTTGATTAAAGGCGGTAGAACGGCGACTCCGATGAAAGTGAATACTCCAGGGAATAGGTCGGTAGAACAATCAGGGACAAGACGCAAGATTGCTCCATAACCCTTGCCAGAAGCAAGTAAAGGTTCGAATCTCTCTCTCAAGAAGAATAAAAAATATGCAAAACTTTATTGATAAAACATCTACCTCTAATGCTTACAGAGCAAGCCTTTATATAGGCAAACTAACGAAACCCTAATGCTAGTAAAAAGGAAATAAAGGTTCGGCCAGGCCTTGGACAAGGTGGGCCGAATCCATGACTCAACAAGCCCTACATCTAGTAACTAATCCAAATATTAACTTGACGGCTCAAGACTAAAAAGGTCCAACAGTTGGCTGACTCCCTTTAATTGGAAAAACTACAAAGACTAACTAGCGGGCTAGAGCCCAAACTAACTACCATCACTTGGCTCCTCGTGGGCTTGGATCAATATGTAGGTAATTTGATTAACATCCTTCAAGCCTTCAAGGTCCCGCCACCTGTGCACACATCAGATGTACTTTTGAGAACTTGTGTTGTAAGATTTGAATATTTAATTTAGGAAGCGATTTTTTTTCGTTTCGACTTTTATTATTTGGTTGTTATCTTTAAATTTGAATTGAATTGTATCGAGTCCTGGTGAGAGTTTGGCAGGCATTCCGCGGATACCCTTGGGTTCGCCCTTGGGAGAAGTGGGGGCGTCACACATCCTTAACAAGACAAGAAAATAATAAGTAACACTTTCAAGTAAAAGGATACAATTTTTGCTCACGTGAACCAATTCGCTGGCACGTTGTCCCGAATCCATTGACACTCCATCAACCTTGGATAAGCAATAATAGTAATGTCCGTAGATCACCACTTAACTCCAGTCTCCATCCATCGATCAACCCTCTACCAGACCCGAACTCCCCATGTATATTGGGTGGTAATACTCGAGTATACCGTATCAAGTGTGATAAATGATAAACACTACCCAAGGTTCATCAATCTACTCAATTAAATCTGTCGCGCCCCATTTTTAAATAAAATAAATAAAAAAATAACATGTTTGAAAAAAATTAATTTTTGATTTATTTTTTGTGAAAAATGAGTTTTGATTTTTAGAAAATAAATAAAGAAAAAATGCCTAAGTGGGACTAAAAAATGCGACGATTTTGGCCCAAAATAATAGTTTAAAAGGGATTTTTAATAATAAAGAATAGGAGTCGCCACTTGGTATTGAGTTAAGGTGTACCAAGTCACCTAAAATGAATTTGAAATAAAAAAGTAGAAAAACTCTTTTAAAACGATTCCAAGTCTTCGAAAATCAGAGAAAAGTATTCGGGAGTCACGTTTGAAGAAAGAGAAGGCAAGCATAAAATCCAAGGCACCCTTTCAACCTAACCTAGAGCTAGTTGCGTGATTTAGTCAAAAGTTTTCTTATTTTAACCTAAGAATTTATCACATTTGGATATCACTATATGGATGCAAAACCTAACCCTAGGAGGATATCGGGGGGTCGGAATATCTCTTGCAAGTTTAATTGGTGCAAATCACATTAATTTTGATGCCCAAGAGTGACTCTTTGAAGAAGTCACGAATGTGCAAAAGATGAGACTCGAAGAAAAGAAAGAAAATAAAATAATAATATCCAAATATACATGACCTAAGGGAATGTATCATAATGGGTGCGGGGAACTAATATTCGTGATTTTAATTTTCCCTTTAATAGAGGGAATACGAGCGTGCTAAGACTTAGAGAGCCATACTCGTCCACATCCCATATTCGAGGGATTAATTCTCCTAATTTAATCAGACAAATGATCTAACCTATTTCTAACTTAAATGAAAATGCAATTCTAATCACATGTCTCACACGTAGGGATAAAGGATATACATATAAGGGAAATGCCATGCAAAATGGTAAAAACCCTAAAAAGTAGAAAATATGCATGAAATGTCGTGATTGGTCACACAAACATGATCTAATGCGCGGATGTTTCCTAAGGGGTCTAGCATTGGACTAGCCCATGTCTATAAGTTCTCACTAGCGTTGGACTAACGAGAAATTAGAAAGGAGGGTCATAACTAGCATTGGACTAGTGTGGAATCGAAAAAAGGGGCCACAACTAGGGTTGGACTGGTATGGTGACATCATGCATTTATTACAATCAAATAAATCATGTACAACATATTAATCTTGATCCCTATATTTTGATGTTTACAAAACAATGGATAATACTAATATCTCTTCAAGAAATATTTTCAATTATGAAGCAAATCAGATTCAAAGATCAAGTGCAAATGAAAGGGACAAAGACTGCTGAAAGCTGTCGGATGCTTGGTTCAGACGTCCAATAATCATTGCGCAACTTCGGACGCATGAAGAACTCTACCACCGGACGTCCAAAGGAAATAAGACATTCCCCCTGACTCACTGACCTTGATCGGACACAAGTATCGAACGTCCGATAGGATCGTTTAAATTTGACGAAAGCTGTCGGACGCTCACTAAGACAATACCGGACATCCGATAGAATTGAGATATTCCTTCTAACTCATTGTCTGCTTTCGGACGCAAGCACCGGACGTCCGATAGAATTGAAGAAGATTTTTCAAACTCACTGCCTGCTGTCGGACGCAAGAAACCAGACTACCGGACGTCCGATACTCCAACGGCTAGTTGACTCTTCAGCTACTTTCTATCCATTGGAAGCATTAATGAAGCACTTTCTTGGTCTCCTATAAATAGAGCATGGTCAGAAACTTCAAATAACTTTTGCACATTGAAGATACAAAAGATTTAGAGTAGTTTTAGTGAGAAAACACTCTCCAAAAAAGATTTGTAGCCTTGGTGGTGTGAAGTTCGTTGTAAAATTTTCATTTGTGAGTGAATACCTCAATAGTGTAACTCTATGAGGGTTGTCCTGAGAGATAGTAAAACTTCCTTACTTGACCGAGTGGAACTTGGGATGAGGAGGAAGTGAACCTTCCTTTGTACACAAGATTGGTTGTACTTCATCAACTTGAAGAAACTTGTTCTATAAATTGATCTAGAAGCTCAAGAGGAGTTTGGTAGTCAATTGGTTTGCAATTTATCCCTTCTTATTTACTTATTGGTATATTGTGATCCTTTAATTGCTTATCTCTTCTACTCCCAAGCAATCGTACTTTCTTACTAATTCCTACATTGTGTGGTCACTTAGAAAAGAGGGTAAATTTCATTTTGAGCAAAAAGTGCTCATAACTTGATTAGCTTTTTAATCTACCTAATTCACCCCCTCTTAGGTTGTTTTCGATCCTAACAATTGGTATCAGAGCTTGGTCTCCTTGAGATTAAGTTCAATCGGTTTATGAGTAAAAATGACAACCAATAATGCCTTATTTTTTGAAGGACATTCTGTCATTAGACCACCTATGTTTAATTGGTCAAATTATGTGAGTTGGAAAGAAAGAATGATTATGTTTTTGCAATCAATTGATATTGAATTGTGGTTTATTATTAGTGAAGGTCCATATGATGCCTCTCTTATAGATAAAAATACTCATAGATCTAGACAAAAAACAAGAAGCGAACTGATTGCTGTGGATAGAGCTTATCTCACCTTAAATGCCATGAATGTGTTATATTGTGCTTTAAACTCAAATGAATCTATTAGAGCCAAGGGTTGCAAGTCAGCTAAAGAAATTTGGGACAAACTTAAAGAAATTCATGAAGGTAGTGAGAATGTTAGAGAACAAAAGAAATCTATCTTAGTTACTAAATATGAGTCGTTTAAGATGGAGTCTCATAAAAATATTGATCAAATGTATTGTAAATTCAATGATCTCATTAAGGATTTAGAAGTGTTGGAAAAAGAATACTCTCTAGGTGAGAAAAATAGAAAAATCCTGAATGCTTTGTCCAAAGATTGGGAAAGTAAAGTGACTGTTATTGAAGAGGCTAAAGATTTGAATACTATACCTATTGAATCACTTATTAATTCTCTGATCTCGTATGAGTTGAAACTTAAGACTAAGGTACAAGAGAAAGAAAATGCAAAGGTAAGAAGGAGCATTGCTCTAAAAGCATCTCAAGATGAAGATGATTCAGCTTCCTTGGATGGAGAAGATGTGGAAGTTGATGACAGTGATCTTGTTCTCATTACAAGAAGTTTCAAGAGGATTCTCAACAAAAGGAGATTTAGAAGAGGAGGATCTAGCAATTCAGATTCTAATCAATTCAACAATGCAAGAAACAAATGAAGATATGAGGCCAACAAAAAGCAAGGTGATAAATGCTATGAATGTGGCCAACTTGGACACTACATGAGTGAGTGTCCAATGAAGAAGAGGAACGGTGAAAGAAAACCAAGATTCAACAACTTCCACTTCACATGGAATGGATGCAACTCTGATGGTGAAATTGAAGAGGAAGATGAATCTGCTCAATTGGCTTTCATGGCCATTGGAGATGATGAGGTAACAACTTGTAACTCTCAATTTGATAGTGACGATGAAACTGATGATGATCTTGAATCTTTCATTAAAAAGTTGCATGATAGTTTGAAAGAATCTTATGCTAGAAACAAGGAATTAAAATACAAAATTAGTTTTCTTCTTCATGATAATACATGCCTTATTCAAGAAAACAAGATGCTGAAAACTGAAAATGATTTCTTGAAAAAGAATGAGATTGATTTACAAAATAAGTTTGATAGAAAAACAAGGCTTTGTGAAATGTTCAAAAAGGAGCAAGGTGATTTGAAAAGAAAAATGAATAATTTAAATGAGTTGCTCCAATATAAAAAATAAAACTATTTTCAAGTAAATGAAACAAAAACTCATTTTGGCACTCATGGCACTCCGGTGTAAATAATTTTGGCACTCCGGTGTAAATAATTTTGTAAGATTTATTAAACCTGGTTTTGCAAATAACTCTTTAGTTATGTGTAATTTTTGTTGTCAGAAAAGTCACATGAAAAGTGATTGATATGTGAGGAAAAACATGAGAAGAGGCATGAAATGCATATGGATAGTTAGACATGATATTAACTCACAAGAACCCAAAAATTAAAGGGTACCAAATATTAGTTCTTGAACTCTTGAGTAGGTGAACCTGGTGAACATCATCAAGGAATCAAAATAGTTCGTAGGCAGTTGATACTCAAGACACATGACCGGTGATCCATCACATTCATTAAATTCAAGCCAAAATCAAGTGGCAAAATGACATTTGGAGATGATATAAAAGCAAAAAATTAGAGTAAGAGATGTTGGTAAGAATGATCAGATTTTTGTTCATAACGTTCTTTTGTAATTTTTTTTTTAATATTTCTGATATTTTGAACTGAGTTTCCTTTGATATTTTTAATAATTAATGGATTTCGGTTGATATGAATGTGGGTATGAATGTTGGTTTCATTGATGTTCATTGTTATTTTTGGTCTCTTTTGATGTGATTTTTCTGTTATTGACTGATGATGGTTGCAGCTACTGTTCTTTTTATGGCAATTACTCTCTACTTTTATGATGACAAAAAGGGGGAGAAATTATAAAATAGATGTGGTTTGGGATGCAATTAGTAAGGGGGAGTTCATTTGATGCTGGTTTGAGATGCTATGAGTAAAGGGGAGTTTCTCCTCATTTTCCTTCCTTCCATCCATTGTTTTGTCATCATCAAAAAGGGGGAGAATGTTGATCTTGATCCCTATCTTTTGATGTTTACAAAACAATGGATAATACTAATATCTTTTCAAGAAATATTTTCAGTTATGAAACAAATTAGATTCAAAGATCAAGTGCAAATGAAAGGGACAAAGGCTGCTGAAAGCTGTCGGACGCTTGGTTCGGACGTCCGATAATCATTACGTAACTTCAGACGCAGGAAGAACTCCACCACCGGACGTCCGAAGGAAATAAGACATTCCTCTTGACTCACTGATCTCGATCGGACGTAAGTATCGGACGTCTGATAGGATCGTTCAAATTCGACGAAAACTGTCGGACGCTCACAAAGACAATACCGGACGTCCGATAGAATTGAGATATTCCTTCTAACTCATTATCTGCTTTTGGATGCAAGTACCGGGCGTCCGATAGAATTGAAGAAGATTTTTCAAACTCACTGCTTGCTGTCGGATGCAAGAAACCAGACTACCAGACGTCCGATACTCCAACGGCTAGTTGACTCTTCAGCTGCTTTCTATCCGTTGGAAGCAGTAATGAAACACTTTCATGGTCTCCTATAAATAGAGCATGGTCAGAAATTTCAAATAACTTTTGCACATTGAAGATACAAAAGATTTAGAGTACTTTTAGTGAGAAAACACTCTCCAAAGAAGATTTGTAGTCTTGGTGGTGTGAAGTTCATTGTAAACTTTTCATTTGTGAGTGAATACCTCAATAGTGTAACTCTGTGAGGGTTGTCCTGAGGGATAGTAAAACTTCCTTACTTGACCGAGTGGAACTTCGGGTGAGAAGGAAGTGAACCTTCCTTTGTACACAAGATTGGTTGTACTTTATCAACTTGAAGAACCTTGTTCTATAAATTGATCTACAAGCTCAAGAGGAGCTTGGTAGTCAATTGGTTTGCAATTCTTCCCTTCTTATTTACTTATTGTTATATTGTAATTTTTTAATTGTTTATCTCTTCTACTCCCAAGCAATCGTGCTTTCTTACTAATTGCTACATTGTGTGGTCACTTAGAAAATAGGGTAAATTTTATTTTGAGCAAAAAGTGCCCATAACTTGATTAGCTTTTTAATCAACCTAATTCACCCCCTCTTAGGTTGTCTTCAATCCTAACACAACATAATAAAGCAAATAAACACATAAATCACATATAACACACAGCACATAAGCATGATATCTAGATGCAAGGCCCTAAGAAAGCGAGTAACACGTAAACACACAAGCATGCAAAACATACAAAGCAAATAAAAAGGAAAAAAAAAATCTAACTATTACACTTGGGGGACCTTAACTACAATCTAAAAGGGGAAAGAATGAAATAAAATAAAATAATAACCTAACTATTACAACACTTGGCATTTAAATGCCTCTCAAATAATTAAAAATTAAATTAAAATAAATATACAAAATCAAAACAATTAAAATAAAAACATTTAAAAGGCATGCAATTACATACATAAAAGTCACATAGGGGCACATAGGATCAAATAAAGGATAGATTGTAGCTCCCTTGAATTGGCGACCTAAGGAAATGGCAATTTTTCTTATTTACCCTCCAAAAAAAATAAAAAGGTCAAGGCATCACTTTAATTAACAAATAATCGCATGAAATGAAAACTAAACACAAAATTGAATCAATTAAAACATTTACATGCAAATAAACAACTCATATTCAAGAAATTAAAACAAACAAGGGCCTAATTGAACAATTATAAAAGTTTTAGGGGCTAAATCCCTATTATTACATATGTTAGGGTTAAAATTAAAGAAAACTAAAATAAAAGGACCAAATTGTAATTAAAATGAGGACCTAATCAAAAGAAAACTAAAGTTTTTAGGGTCATAGGATAATTAAGCTAACATTGAGGGGTTAAACTGCAATTTTTAGAAATTTATTCATTCATGCTTCGCAAAAGCTTTCTTCTTCGACACTAATTTCTGGGTTCTGCAATTGAAAGCCTATTCCGTGCATAAATCTTACGCAAACTAAAGCTTGGGAACCTATCAAACAAAAAACTCTTTAACAAATTCGACCCCCTTTGATTAACACAACCCAATCCTGGATATTAAACCATTAAAGATCAAAAGGACATCAGCTACCATTTAGTCTTTACTCATAGAAGAAAAACATCTAAATTGCACCCCTATTTCCTTAAACAGAGGGGTTCATACCCAAGGAAGAATAAGACAAAGAAAAAACCGAAATGGTGCAAACATAAGCATGTAAGAATCCCTCAAAACTCTGCTTTCTACCATTGAACTTGCTGACCATGTCATTTTCCTCACATGCAAAGTGCAGCAAAGTCATCTTTCAAGTATAATTTTCAATCAGGCATTTCATCGAACAGGTCAGGGGTATTAAAAATTTCACCAATTCTTTGCTCCATTGAAACTATAATCGGCCCCAAAATTTGTCAGAGACATAGAAATTCAGCCCAATCAATGCATAAAACATGTATGTTCAAAAATTGTGGACAATTAACAGGAAACTTGCACTAAGTAAAGCCACGGAAAACATGTTTCGAAGGCTTGAAAAGAACTGAAATTTAAAGAACAAGGACAGCTTACAGTGCTCTTGCTTGGTGAAATTTCGCAGGTAATGATGGTGGATTCGGTGAGCCTGCAACAAGCTGCAATTCTTCCACCAAGTTTTGCCTCTTTTCCTTTCCAGTTCCTTCCTCCTCTCCTCTGCTTTCTTTTTCCTTTCGTTTATCTTTCTTGCTCTCTTTCTCGTTTGATTCCCTCCCGAAGCTCTCTCAATTTCCAGATTTCCCCTCTTTTCCTCTTTGCTCTGTTTTTCTTTTCTTTCTGTTTTTCTTTCCCCATGCTTGGTTCCTCTCTCGCTCAGTCCCCCCCGTTTCTTCCTTGTTCACCACCCCTCTAGTTTTTCTCCTTTTTTCTCTGTTCTTCTGCCCCTCACTTAGCCTCTCTCTCTCGGTTTCCTCCCTTGTTTTTTTCCTTTTTCTTCCTTTTCTTCCTTTTGATCCCCCGTAGCCTCATCTTGCTTTCTTCCTTTGCTTTTTCTTTCACCCTTAGCCCCGACGAAACCCTTTTTCTTTTCTCCTTCTAGACTCTCGCTTCTCCCTTCAACCCTAGCCGCCAAGCTCCCTCCTCTTCCCCTTTCTTAGTTTCCTTTTTCTCTATCTCTTACTCTTGGTCCCTCTCTCTATTGCCTCCCTTTCCTTCTCAGCCGTCACCTTGCTTCTTAGATCCCCCTTGTTCCTTTTACTGGTTTTTCTTTTTGTTTTTGCTGCCCGTAGCTCTCTCTTTTGCTTTTTCTTTGCTTTTTTGTTTCCAAATTATTCTAGGCCTCCAAGTGTCTAGCCACCTAACCCCCCTTGCATGTGTTGTCAACCAAGAATGAGGACACTTGTCCTATTTGCATGCACTCCAATTGTCTAATGATCCCCTAATACACTTGTCTAATGATCCCCTTCACCTATCTTCTTATTTTTATTTATTTATTATATATTTTTTTCAAAATCAATTTAGGTAAACAACAAAAAATATTAACTCCTAATTGTAAATGCATTGCACAATTTTTATTTATCTTAAAAAAATGAATCTAAAAGGTTTAAAGACAAATTTTGAATTTTTGTAAGAATTTTTCCTTTTTTAGAAATTTAATGCAAAAATACCTTAAAAATGAAAATGATAAACTTAATTTATAAAAATAAGCAAAAATAAACACTAACTATCATTTAATTAATTAAAATAAAATATAACAAGAATAAAAATATAGCTAAAATTAAATTAAATAACAAATAAAGCTAAAATACAAAATAAAGCTAAAATTAAATTAAATAAATGAAATTTTGGTGTCTACAGATTACCCCTCTTTGTCTGAGTTTCGAAAAGATTTGAGGTAAAGACGTAGACACCAAATACTTGCCTGTATTTATTCTACTGCAAACTGAAATAAGCAAACATATAAAGGTTAGTGGAATACAACCCAAGCCTGCCAAGGTTAATGGAATAAAAATCAAACTCAACCGAGGTAAAAACAGTCAGTGGGATATAACCCAAACCTACCGAGATTGGTTTAAACTCAAACCCAACCAAGGTAAAAAGGGCCAATGGGATACAACCCAAATCTGCCGAGATTGGCGGGATAAAACTCAAGCCCAACCAAGGTAAAAACGGTCAGCAGGATACAACCCAAGTCTGTCGAGGGTAAAAACGGTCAGTGGGATACAACCCAAACCTGCCGAAGTTGGTGGGATAAAACTCAAGCCCAACCGAGGTAAAAACGGTCAACGGGACAAGCCCAACCGAAGTAAAAATGGTCAGCGGGATACAACCCAAACCTGCCGAGATTGGCGGGATAAAACTCAAGCCCAACCTGATGAGAATATAAAGACCAAGGCCCATTCAAGCACATGGGGAATTGGAAGATTCAAGTGAAGACTAGTTGATTGCACGAATGCTTGAGTTTAGTAGGATTATTTGATTTTCCTCGTTGATTTTGGTTATTTCTCGTTTTAAAAAGTCTAGGTAATTAAGATAGTTTAATTGCGGCCCATTTGTTAGTAAGTAAGGCCCAAAATCTTTCTTAAGTATGTAGGGTAGTTTGGTCAACTTTTGGATTAGGGTTAATGCTTGTAAGGGCTATAAATAGCCCCACTTCCTCTTTGTTTGGGGATCAGTTTTTGGCTATTAAATACAATTAGTGAGTTTTCACTTTCTCTTTGGCAAGAGAGTTGCCTTTGAATACTTGAGAATCTTCTCAAGTTATTCACCCGAACTTATCAATCGAGTATCTCCTTGATTGTGGCGTTCTACTACCTCCAATTTGGTTCGTTAATTCGAGTAGTTACGGGTTGAGATAATATCAAAATTGTTCGTGACTTCTAGGGATTAGTTGGGTCAAATTTCCGCTGCATAAGCCATGGTGTTTTGGTTGTCTAGATCGGGGTTTCACATCAGTTGGTACCAGAGCTAGTCGACAACCACCAGGTTATATCTTTTTTTTTTTCGTTTATTTCGAGTCATATATGTGTATCCCAATCTGTTCGTTTGTTTAGAACAAAAAAAAAATTATTACTGTTAATCATACTGTTCACCGACACTGTTCACAGACACTGTTCATCTCTACTGTTCACCGATATTGTTCATCGTTACTGTTCACCGACACTGTTCATAGTTACTGTTCATCCGAATACAAATCTGTCCAGCCTTGTTGTTTGTGTTATCCAACTTGTTTACTTGGTTTTCAAATCTGAATTTTGGCAAAACTTGTTGGAATTTTGTGAATCTTGAAGAGAACTTACAATAATCTTGAGCTTCTTGAATTCTTGACCACAATCTTGAAATTTCTGAAGTTCCTGACAACTTCCTTGAAAGTTCTTGAAAGATCTTGGAGTTTTTGGTAGTTATTATTTGTGGACTTCCTTGTTTTGTGTCGTGGTTGATAGTTGTAGTCAAGAAAAAAAAAACAGAAAACAAAAACGAAAAGAAAAAGAAAGAAAAGAGGAATCGGTTGGCAAGAAAAAAAAAAGGAAAGGAAAGAAAGTGGCAATCGAATTGTTTTGAATAGGGAACCAAATCTGATTTGTGTAATCTTTCTTGGAGTAGAATTTGGAAGTTACCAAAAGTTGTTTCAAGAAGATTACCAAAGGTTGTTTCAAGAAGGTTACCAAAAGTTGTTTCAAGAAGATTACCAAAAGTTGTTTCAAGAAGGTTACCAAAAGTTGTTCAAGAGGAAGAGGATTTTCAAAAGGTTTCCAAAAACTAACTTGTTTCCAAAATCAATTAGGAAACTAAGTAAAGCACTTGGATAACTCTTTGTACTCACTTGGACACTCTCTCTCCTACCTTTTTAGGAAACTTTCCTAAACTCTCTCATCCATTTTTTGGAAACTTTCCTATATTGTCTCATCCATTTTTAGGAAATTTTCCTAAACTCTCTCATCCATTTTTTTGGAAACTTTCCTAAATTCTCTCATCCATTTTTTAGGAAACTCTCCTAAAATTCTCTAATCTATTTTTAGGACCTTTCCTATATTCTCTCATCCACTTTAGGAAACTCTCCTATATTCTCTTCCTAGATTCTAGGAACACTTTCCTACATTTTCTCCTACATTCTTGTGATTACACTTGTGAAAAGGTTGGTAATGGTTGTTGGACTTGAGCAGCATTTCTCAACTCCCTAACCCAACAGGTAAAGGTATTTGGTAAGTCCATTAGAGTGACATCCATATACACGAGTGCGAGTGGATACACGTAAGGGAGCGTGAAAGGCAATATCTTCGGTTTCGTTGCTAACTTTTTGCAGGTTCCCTCATACGTCATGGCGAGTATAAGACGCATAAAAGCTAGCCCACAACATTGTCTTCCTGATCCTAAGGGAGTCAAAGAAGTGGCATTAAGTGGTGTAGATGAGCAATTGGATCTCGTCAAATCTCAGTTGCTTGGTTGGTTTTATACTCGTTGCGGTGTCAAAGATAAAATTTGTAGCTTGGCCATTGATGGTAGTTGTGAAGTCAATCTTGCAAGTGCTATCATGGTTGAGAAATTAAATCTTCCAACCATTGATCATCTTCAACCGTACAAGTTGACGAGCACTCATGGGGATGTTTGGGTTACTAAGCACACACTTGTACCTATTCAAATCGGCAAATATGTGGATGAGGTGTTGTGTGATGTAGTCCCAATTCAAGTGACACATGTGTTGTTGGGCAAAGCATGGATGTCGAGGCGAGAAGTTAAAATTGATGGACATACTAATAAGTATTCCTTCTTATTTAATAGTCGTCGTCTTGCACTTGTATCACTTACTTATGACCAACTTTGTATTGATCTAGCATGGCTGAAAATTGAGCTTGAGCGTTATAGAATGGAGAAAAAGCTAGATGAGGGAATTGTGCCTGCAGAGGTAAAACCCGAGGAAGTTGAAAGTAATGAGATAAAAGGGTCAGCTGTTGAACTAGAAAAAGAGATGGAAAAATCTAATGAGATGGGTGGTAAAAAGGAAGAAAGAAGAGAAAGTGGGCTGATCTTGAGCAACCCGGTGAAGGCCTATTATTTTCTTAACAAACTTACCTTTGCTTTGTTTAGTGTTTCTTCTTTTATACAGATCAAACAAAGGCAAGTTGAGCTGATCTTGGTGTGTTCCATTCCAAAATCAATTGTAGACGTTGCAAGCCTCCATGGAGTTGGTACTCCAAGAGTTAAACCCCCTTGGTATCCATTCATGGAACAATGTCAACTTAAATCAGTCCACACCAAAGGGGAGTTGATTCGAGCTCATCTTGAAGGGAACACTCCATATTTTAGGGATGGTTGTGTACCAAGGGTTCGTTTAAAGAACAAGTACCTCAATGACCATTATGATTTTCGTCTTGCTCTTAGTCCACATGCAGCTCCAACATCACCAAATCCGCCTTGGTGCCTTGCAAGTGTGTTCGAGCCGGAGTTCGATTTCATGGGATACACTTCATACCACTTTGAGGACCCTTACCTCATGACCACAAACAATAAAGTTGAGCATACATTGAAGATGGTTTGTGAGATTCAAGGTTCGACGAGGGTTATTTTCCAACTTAGCACATGGGCTTTGCATTGGATGTCATCTGTAGCCATCATAACAAGATTGAGTCGAAGGCATGTAACTCGTCTTGTCACCATTCGTGCTTCAATTTGTGGGCAAATTGCTTTTAAGAGGAGGGGAATGATGAGAATATAAAGACCAAGGCTCATTCAAGCACATGGGGAATTGGAAGATTCAAGTGAATACTAGTTGATTGCACGAATGCTTGAGTTTAGTTGGATTATTTGATTTTCCTCGTTGATTTTGGTTATTTGTCGTTTTAAAAAGTCTAGGTAATTAAGATAGTTTAATTGCGGCCCATTGTTAGTAAGTAAGGCCCAAATCTTTCTTAAGTATGTAGGGTAGTTTGGTCAACCTTTGGATTAGGGTTAATGCTTGTAAGGGCTATAAATAGCCCCACTTCCTCTTTGTTTGGGATCAGTTTTTGACTATTAAATACAATTAGTGAGTTTTCACTTTCTCTTTGGCAAGAGAGTTGCCTTTGAATACTTGAGAATCTTCTCAAGTTATTCACCCGAACTTATCAATCGAGTATCTCCTTGATTGTGGCGTTCTACTATCTCCAATTTGGTTCGTTAATTCGAGTAGTTACGGGTTGAGATAATATCAAAATTGTTCGTGACTTCTAGGGATTAGTTGGGTCAAATTTCCGCTGCCTAAGCCATGGTGTTTTGGTTGTCTAGATCGGGGTTTCACATCAGAAACTTTTATATTAAGGAATAAGATCTCAGTATTTTGTTATGTTTATAAGTGATGATAGTAATCTTGTGGAGACTCAAGAACTCGTCAAAAATTAAGCAGAGAATAGTTAAGATTTATATTTCGGGGTAACCTATAAGCAAAAGAATGAAAGAGTAATATAGCCAGAGTTTCCATTATGAATAGTTACTCATTTTGATCCCTTGATTTGCCTTAAACCAACTGGTGAGATGACAAATTTGAAAGAGATGCATAAGGAAATAGACATTCTTCGGAAGGATGTAGAATTTCAAAAGAAATTGGCTAACTACTGGGAAGGAAGGTGGAAACAAGAATATGCTGAGAAAATTGAGTTGCTACGCAAGAATGTGGAACTGGAGAAGAAATACAAAGGGAATTCTCAAACTGGTCAGGCTGTGACCTCTCGTGTGACTTGTGGATACTGTGGTAAGTCTAACCACACGGAGAATGAATGTTGAAAGAAACCGGGAAAGTGCTTGTATTGTGGTAGTAACGAACATCAGATTTCAAGTTGCCCTAGTGCCCCTAAGAAAATGAAGATATACTCAGCAGCCAGCTAGATCCACTGCAAAGCAGTCGAATGCCAGAAGGGGTGATTAATGCTAATGGCTGTGAGAGGTATCCAAGTAGTGGAAGTTTTACGAGTGGGGCTGGATTTGACTCCACTCGAGGGATAGGGGTGTAGTTTTACCCTAGTCTGGACTAGCATTTTTAAAGGTTGTAATCTTTTGTGTAGGGGATAAAGTTCTTTTGTTGTTTTGTACATTTGCGACTTAGCACGTTTTTCCATGATGTTGTTTGTGTCCCCTTTCTTTTGAAATGATTTGATGAATTATCCTCATCTGGTGTAACTATTATAACCTTTTATGACTTATAAAATTTTACCTTGCTTTATTTGATTTTACGACTTATATGTATATTTAATTTATTGTTCCCCCACCTTTAGACTTGTAATAAGATTAGGAACGTGTAAGGATCGAAGACAACCTAAGAGGGGGGTGAATTAGGTGGTTTAAAAATTGGCCTAGATATGAGTCGCTTTTTGAAATCTTGCCCTTTTTTTCTGAAGGACCACACAATGGAGCAATTGATGAATAAGCACAAGTGCTTGGGAGTAGAAGAGATAGATAATTTATATTGCAAGACAGTAAGTAAAAGGATAGAATAGCAAACCAAGTTTCAAACTCCACTTGAGTTTGAATACCACTTTATATAGCAAGTTTCTTCAAGTTGATCAACTTATAACCAATCTCTTGTGTACAAAGGAAGGATCACTTCCTCCTCGCCCCAAGCCACACTTGGTCAAGTAAGAAAGTTTTACTATCACTTGGATAGCCCTCACAAACCTACACTATTGAAGAAATAGAAACACACTTGAAAAACTTATTGAAAATTTCACAATTAAGAGTACAAATCTTCTTTAAAGAGTATTCTCACACTTGAATCACTCAAGATCTGATATAGTCTCAATGTGCGAAAGTTGTTTGAAGTGGTTGACTTTTTCCTTTTTACAAGGGACCAAAAAATTCTTCAATTAATGCTACCAACGGATAGAAGGCAGTTGAAGAGTCAACTAACCATTGGTGGTGTCGGACGTTTGGTAGGCTAGTTTTCTGCGTCGGAACGCAGGCAGTGAGTTCAAGAAGTTTTCTTAAAATGTTTAGGACGTCCAGTACCTCCAGAATATGCGTCCGAAGGTATGATGTAAAACTGGGAATTCTCCTTCTTATTTGATTTTACGACTTATATGTATATTTAATTTATTGTTCCCCCACCTTTAGACTTGTAATAAGATTAGGAACGTGTAAGGATCGAAGACAACCTAAGAGGGGGGTGAATTAGGTGGTTTAAAAATTGGCCTAGATATGAGTCGCTTTTTGAAATCTTGCCCTTTTTTTCTGAAGGACCACACAATGGAGCAATTGATGAATAAGCACAAGTGCTTGGGAGTAGAAGAGATAGATAATTTATATTGCAAGACAGTAAGTAAAAGGATAGAATAGCAAACCAAGTTTCAAACTCCACTTGAGTTTGAATACCACTTTATATAGCAAGTTTCTTCAAGTTGATCAACTTATAACCAATCTCTTGTGTACAAAGGAAGGATCACTTCCTCCTCGCCCCAAGCCACACTTGGTCAAGTAAGAAAGTTTTACTATCACTTGGATAGCCCTCACAAACCTACACTATTGAAGAAATAGAAACACACTTGAAAAACTTATTGAAAATTTCACAATTAAGAGTACAAATCTTCTTTAAAGAGTATTCTCACACTTGAATCACTCAAGATCTGATATAGTCTCAATGTGCGAAAGTTGTTTGAAGTGGTTGACTTTTTCCTTTTTACAAGGGACCAAAAAATGCTTCAATTAATGCTACCAACGGATAGAAGGCAGTTGAAGAGTCAACTAACCATTGGTGGTGTCGGACATTTGGTAGGCTAGTTTTCTGCGTCGGAACGCAGGCAGTGAGTTCAAGAAGTTTTCTTAAAATGTTTAGGACGTCCAGTACCTCCAGAATATGCGTCCGAAGGTATGATGTAAAACTGGGAATTCTCCTTCTTATTTGATTTTACGACTTATATGTATATTTAATTTATTGTTCCCCCACCTTTAGACTTGTAATAAGATTAGGAACGTGTAAGGATCGAAGACAACCTAAGAGGGGGGTGAATTAGGTGGTTTAAAAACTGGCCTAGATATGAGTCGCTTTTTGAAATCTTGCCCTCTTTTTCTGAAGGACCACACAATGGAGCACTTGATGAATAAGCACAAGTGCTTGGGAGTAGAAGAGATAGATAATTTATATTGCAAGACAGTAAGTAAAAGGATAGAATAGCAAACCAAGTTTCAAACTCCACTTGAGTTTGAATACCACTTTATATAGCAAGTTTCTTCAAGTTGATCAACTTATAACCAATCTCTTGTGTACAAAGGAAGGATCACTTCCTCCTCGCCCCAAGCCACAATTGGTCAAGTAAGAAAGTTTTACTATCACTCGGACAACCCTCACAGACCTATACTATTGAACAAATAGAAACACACTTGAAAAACTTATTGAAAATTTCACAATTAAGAGTACAAATCTTCTTTAAAGAGTATTCTCACACTTGAATCACTCAAGATCTGATATAGTCTCAATGTGCGAAAGTTGTTTGAAGTAGTTGACTTTTTCCTTTTTACAAGGGACCAAAAAATTCTTCAATTAATGCTACCTGTGACAGCCCCACCTCCCCCTAAGGCGAACCAAAGGGGTTAGTGGACTGCCTGCCCAGCTCTCGCCAGGACTAACGGTTCGGTATAGAACGAGCTAATACATTCCGGATGTGACGACCCCACTTCTCCCAAGGGCGAACCCAAGGGTATCGGCGGGCCGCCTGCCTAGCTCGCGCCAGGACTCAAAACCTAAAGTTCGAAAGAGCACTAAATACAATATATACAATCCCATAAGTTATATTCACATCTTCAAAAGTCTCGAGTCAAACTACTCTAATATACTACAATCACAACCAGCAGAAGATAGACCCTAAGAAGGGTCCTTATACACACCACCAAAACAGAAACAAACATTCTAACTATTCAACTATTACAAGCCAATCTAACTATACTAGTATACGAGCCAAAAGTCCCCGCGTCGGCCCCTACTAAGGAAAACAAAAGGAATGGGGTAAGCTATATGCTTAGTAAGTAAACAGGGGCGAAAGCATAAATTTCACATAACAGTTACACAATAAGAGTAAAGCAAAAGCAGAAAAGTAACATCACATAATAAGGATACAGGTGGCTCCAAAGCCAACTCATATGCCATGCGTGATCTCCTGCCGACACTCCGTCGACTGCAAATAATAGTCCGTAGAACTTCACTTGTACACCCACCGACACCTTATCACCCTCACTGGCCAGTCACCTCACAAACTTGCCCGGGCAAACGAAATCACAAACTTGAGCTTGAGTCACAAGCTCGGGTCACAAACTTGGTCACTTTCTCGGTGAACCGGATTCACAAAATTGGTTCATAACATGAACCTACAAACTTGGTGACCTCAGACTAAGTTGGACTGCCTTCGACCAAGCCCTTACCGGCTCGAATAGTCCAACCAGGTCAAGAGTTCGCCCCAAACTCACAAACTTCACAAAATTATTCAAAATCACAAACTTTGCAAACTTCACAAACTTTATTCGAAAGTCGCCCCGAGCCACAAGCTCAAGGGTTTTGGTTCCAAAAGGTTCATATACATATGCCAAGTACAATTATACATTCAAATTAGGGTTTAGGTCGAGTGCGATAAAGTACACCCTCGCCTAAGTACCCTTTTCACATATCTCAAACACATAGCCAAGAAAACACATCAAACTGGCCTGAATACTTACTCAGATACTCAGAAACTGAAATAGCAAAAGTACGAAGTCGGATCGAAATGAACAGCTAGTAGTGGGCCCCACCAGTTCCGCCCAGCTCACCACCGTCTGAAATAGAAGATTGTGTCACATAATATTGCAAACGGCTACTATCGTGCCTAAAACAAGCAAAACGGCAAAAACGGCACGTGCGCACGTAAAGATGACGAACGGAAACGGAGACGGCCGTTAGCGGAAACGGCAGATTTGACACTCGTTTCTAGTTTACTCATAAGTTGAGCTACGAATATCGGATTAAGGCATATGAGACGCCATATCGAAGCTTAAAGGATGAACAACAACTGTTATGAAGACATCCAGAACTGAAACTGGAGGCTTTAGTCCCAAATGAACCAAACACACTCACTTACGAAATCTGGCCAATGCACAAATGGTCAGTTTTGAGTGCAAACTGTTTTCTATGCTACACATGGTCAAAAGAGCTGAAAATTGGCAGTTAGATAGTTCATTCCAAATGGAACAACTTTCATGAAGGTCGGCAATCCAAATTCGGAACGGAAATTGGTCATCAGGACCAAAACAGATTTCTGGTCATTTTCACGGGCAGGCCTTGTTTGCTCGGCTATATCTCAGGTTTTATAAATCCGATTCATGAAATTCCAAGGGCGTTAGAAAGCTCTGATATAGGGCTATAAGTTTGGTGTTTTGGTCGGAAGCCCAAACAGCTTGTAACTCAGTCAAATGTGAAGCCAAAGTTCCAGCCATAAACTTTCCAAAAACGTACCAGAATCACAAACCGTATTTGACCTCAATATGCGGTAATGGCACCAAATTCACTACGGTTATCGGATGGGGGTGTAAGACCCACCGTTTCGAAGCTATGAAACAGGGCTACAACAATGTAGAAGGCCACTCAGTCCAAATCCTAGCACAACTAGGTCAAATATGCAAAATACGAAACCAGAATTACCAAAACAGGTTTGCAAAACACACAAAACTGTAATACGTCAATCTCAGCCTACACAGGTCCAAATGCCGAAATTCCAAAGGCATAAGTTAGCTAAGACATCCAGCTACATTTCCTCAGAAGACACCAACTTCAAAATCCAAACCAATTCCAGTCAAAACAGGCAATTACTATCGCAGTTCGGACATTCTGTGCACCAAAAACAGCAACAGTAAAAACGGCATAACTCACTCTACACTAAACCAAATGACCTGAAATTTTGTAGACACTTCAAACTCATCAATACCTACAACTTTCATGTTTTGAGAAAAGTCCAATTCGGCCTCTATCTATGACCTAAAATTTCGGACAGAATGTTCAACCAAGAACCCTAACTTTTCACAATTCACTTCAAATCCAAAATTGATTGCATTTCTCAACAATTCACACCTACTAAAGCCAAAGCCCCTTATTACCAACCATCATACTAGTCCACAACATCAAAATCATATGAAACCAGAAAATTCATCATAAAATGGAAAACTTCACCAAATCAAGCCAAACCAAGAAATAAATCATATATTCCAACACTCAAGCCACTTCTAAGCATAATATAACCATCATTAGGTGTAGGGGAAAGGTTGAAGCATCACTCACCTAATAACAAGAGAGAGGAAGATGATGGACACCTTAGCTCTTCCAAAAAGCTTCAATAAACCAACCAATATCACCAAAAGGAAAGATTGTATGGAGTAAAACTAACTTAAACTCTTGATTTGGTGGATTTTGGTCCAATTGGAAGCTTGAAAGTTGAAGAATTTCCTTCTTCTTTGAGAGAGAAAGGGCCGGCCAACACAAGGAAGAAAATGGTGATTTTTGAGCAATTTTTGGATATTTAATCTTTTGGTCAAAAAAGTCAAGAAAGTGAATAGTAATTCTTAAGTCTTCTCCAATGAAATGGTGACACTTGTCACCACCATTAATGCATTCCTATCCTTTCTTTTCTCTCTCACATCAATCATATCTCACTCTCTACTTATCTCTTAACACCCGATAAATTTTACACAGTATCCGGAATTTAACCTAATTGGCCGAATTTTTCCGAACTTTTCGCACTAGTGGGTCCCACGTCCGATATACGTTCTTAATTTCTCAAAAACTAACTAATACTAGAAAAATCATCTAAAAACTATATTTACTCATAAAAATTATCTGGGGAATTTTCTAATAAAGAAAATGTAGAAAAAAACGGGTTTTCAATCTTAACCGGAACTTAGGGTTTAAATCGTAATTCCTACTTAGGGTTTTCGAAATACTCCCAAAACCAAACGTTACCGCCAAATTAATGAATATATCAACGTAGTACGAACTGGGGCCTCACACCGGAACTTACCAACGCGGGTAAACAAGTCAAAATGGCAAAATAACCCAAAATAAAAAAATGAAATTCGGAGTCGGCCATGAATAGTAACCGACCCGTCAGAACCCTACCAAATATCAAACAAACATTCACATCTTGAAACTTAGCATTTACAAGCCAAAGTGGCATACAAAAGTATTCAAAAGTGGATACATGTCTGGTTTGCCAAGTCAAAAGGGAAACGGTCCCAAAAGTACATTTAGGGTTTCAATACATGAGCTATACAAAAAAAATATGTCCAACTAGCTCAATTCGGCAACCATTTATCAATTGCAGTCCAAAAGTATTTATTTTCCTGTAAGGAAACAAAAAGAAACAGAAAGGGGTGAGCTTGCGCTCAATGAGGTACCAGACATATAGCAAAAAAATCATGGCATTTCACATTTAACAAATCAGGTACACATGCCAGATGTAAAGTAAAGGAACCAATGATTCAAATCAGAAGGATACAGGTGGCTCTCAGGAGCCAAATTCCCATTAGCATCATCGAAGCTTGATCGAAATAATAGTTGACACTCCGTCAACGCTAAAGGAGTAACCAATACCGTAGACTCCACTTTCTTCGATTCCTTCCACCTCACATACCCCCACCGGGCCCGAAATCCAATCAGATCAGAAATGGTAATACTCGAGTATACCGGAATCAAGGGGTCTCAATACCCAAAGATCCCAAAACAGACTACCGTGGTTCGTTATCTAATCGACCAGGCCCTTGCCGGCCCGACTCGAGTAACTGGCCACAGGTGTTGAGCTCAGAGGTCACAGAAAGGTCGTTGGATATCAGCCTCCAAACGACGTCCGAACAGATACAGATACAGATAACAGATTCAAATTTTACATAGTAAATTAGCATATGAACAGACAAGAGAACGAGTGTGATAAAGTACACCCTCGTCTCAACCAGAATAAACAGATAGTGCATTCGATCATATCACAGATTGCATATACAGACCCCAAGTTAATCAACAAATAAGGGGAGTGGTACACTCACCGGTTCAAGTACAGATACCTCCCAAAAGAGAGCTTTAATCACCAAGAAACCCTAAAATAATCCAAGGAAAACAATTGAAGGTTCCTCTTTCAAAAATCGAGTATACATAATGCACATGTGAGGCTCGACTACCAGTCGTATGCCTCGCCCAAATAATTACTAAAGCAAGGGTGCAAAACATGATTTTTGGAAACGAAAAGGTAACATGAAGACCTGGACTCAAACAACCCAAAAGCCCCTCGCTCAAATCACAAGTAAATCCAACTAGCCTTCAAGTAAAATTTCGGCAGCATATCCCTTGTGTTTACTTATTTTCCAGCCATCATGGCTTCATTATTTCCTCAAATCAGTCCCAACATCTCGTACAAAAATAATCTCTTTCCCAAAAGCCATTCACTAGGCATAATGGCATTCAAGTACAACATTTAGCTAGAAAATGACCGGATATGAAAGTCAAGCCCTAAACTATTCAAATAAACACAATAAGACTCGATTACAAGTCAGAAACCAATTCTACATACTACCAAAACAGGGTTCCCTAAGCATACACAAACAATAGAGGAAACCAGAAAAATCCGGAAATGATTTAGCTTTAGCCCTGAAAAAACAGTTTTTGTCCTCATTTTGCGGTAATGGTGCCAAAGGCACTACGATTATCGGATGAAGGTGCAAGACCCACCGTTTTGAAGCTAAGAGATAGGGCTACAATATTTCAGAAGGTCACTCAACCCAGTTTCGAGTGTAACCAGGTCAAAATTGTGAGATACTATACCAGAATTACAAAAACAGATTCACAGAACGCATTCTAGCGGAAACATCATAAATCAGGCTATCCAAGTCCAAATCCAGAAATTCCAATACCAGCTGAAAGCTAAGAAACAGGGTTACATTTCATCAGAAGGCCTCAACAACCAATTAGGAAGCAATTCCAGCCAAAACAACCAATTACAGGCGCAATTCTTACATTCGGGTAAAACCAGAACAGCAGTAGTAATTTCGACTTTTCTCATTCTACACTACTCCGATTGACCTGAAATTGTGTAGACACCTCTAAAATGTCATTCCATACAACTTTCATGTTTTAAGACAAGGCCAATTCGGCCTCTAAATAGGAGCTAAAAATTCGGGCAGAATGCTCCCACTAGAACCCTAATTTTCTGAAATTTCTTCCAAACCAGAAATTGGTTGCAATTAATCACTTTTTCCACCTCCTAGAGTCATTATATACCATTTCCAATCATCATAGATAGCCACACAATCATGCTTATATTAAAATAGAAAAATCCCCAAAAATAATAAAACTTCATCACTTCAACCACAAATCAAGAAATAATCCATAATATTGCATCTCATATTACCACTAAGCATGATTTAAGCATCAATTAAGGGAGGAGGGTGGTTCTTCACAACTCACCTTAAAAACAAGAGAGAGAGAGCAATTGGTCACCTTAACTTTCCAAATAACTTCACACAACAACTCACAAACACTAATTGAAGAGGTTTTATGGAGAAATTGCAAGTTTCAATGGTTGGTTTTGATGATTTGGAGCAAGCTTGAAGAGTTTTCTTCCTTGTGCTTAGAGTAAGAGAGAGAGAAAGAGAGAAAGAGAGGGCCGGCCACTTATGGAGGATTTTTGATGATTTTTGGTCATTTTTGGTTTATTTAAATCAAATGGTAAGACCATGAATAGTGGTCTTAAAGGTAAACCACTCAAATGGTGACACTTGTCACCTTTTATTAAATACTTACCTAACTTGTCTCTCTTATACCAATCCACTTAGCCTCCTCTAATTATCTCTTAACACCCGGTAAATTAATTCCAGTATCTAAAACTTAACCTAGTTGGCCGAATTTTTCCGAACTTTTCGCACTAGTGGGTCCCACGTCCGGTATACGCTCTTAATTTCTCAAAACCTATTTGATACTAGAAAAATCATCTAAAAACTATATTTACTCATAAAATTATCTAGAAAATTTTTCGGATACAGAAAGTGCAGAAAACAAACCATTGAAGATAAGAAAACCTAGAAAGATAATAAAACCTAGAAAATGGAAAAGTTACGGGTTCTCACACTACCAACGGATAGAAGGCAGTTGAAGAGTCAACTAACCGTTGGTGGTGTCGGACGTCCGGTAGGCTAGTTTTCTGCGTCGGAACGCAGCCATTGAGTTCAAGAAGTATTCTTAAAATGTTTAGGACGTCCGGTACCTCTAGAATATGCGTCCGAAGGTATGATGTAAAACTGGGAATTCTCCTTCTTATTTGATTTTACGACTTATATGTATATTTAATTTATTGTTCCCCCACCTTTAGACTTGTAATAAGATTAGGAACGTGTAAGGATCGAAGACAACCTAAGAGGGGGGTGAATTAGGTGGTTTAAAAACTGGCCTAGATATGAGTCGTTTTTTGAAATCTTGCCCTCTTTTTCTGAAGGACCACACAATGGAGCAATTGATGAATAAGCACAAGTGCTTAGGAGTAGAAGAGATTGATAATTTATATTGCAAGACAGTAAGTAAAAGGATAGAATAGCAAACCAAGTTTCAAACTCCACTTGAGTTTGAATACCACTTTATATAGCAAGTTTCTTCAAGTTGATCAACTTATAACCAATCTCTTGTGTACAAAGGAAGGATCACTTCCTCCTCGCCCCAAGCCACAATTGGTCAAGTAAGAAAGTTTTACTATCACTCGGACAACCCTCACAGACCTATACTATTGAACAAATAGAAACACACTTGAAAAACTTATTGAAAATTTCACAATTAAGAGTACAAATCTTCTTTAAAGAGTATTCTCACACTTGAATCACTCAAGATCTGATATAGTCTCAATGTGCGAAAGTTGTTTGAAGTAGTTGACTTTTTCCTTTTTACAAGGGACCAAAAAATTCTTCAATTAATGCTACCTGTGACAGCCCCACCTCCCCCTAAGGCGAACCAAAGGGGTTAGTGGACTGCCTGCCCAGCTCTCGCCAGGACTAACGGTTCGGTATAGAACGAGCTAATACATTCCGGATGTGACGACCCCACTTCTCCCAAGGGCGAACCCAAGGGTATCGGCGGGCCGCCTGCCTAGCTCGCGCCAGGACTCAAAACCTAAAGTTCGAAAGAGCACTAAATACAATATATACAATCCCATAAGTTATATTCACATCTTCAAAAGTCTCGAGTCAAACTACTCTAATATACTACAATCACAACCAGCAGAAGATAGACCCTAAGAAGGGTCCTTATACACACCACCAAAACAGAAACAAACATTCTAACTATTCAACTATTACAAGCCAATCTAACTATACTAGTATACGAGCCAAAAGTCCCCGCGTCGGCCCCTGCTAAGGAAAACAAAAGGAATGGGGTAAGCTATATGCTTAGTAAGTAAACAGGGGCGAAAGCATAAATTTCACATAACAGTTACACAATAAGAGTAAAGCAAAAGCAGAAAAGTAACATCACATAATAAGGATACAGGTGGCTCCAAAGCCAACTCATATGCCATGCGTGATCTCCTGCCGACACTCCGTCGACTGCAAATAATAGTCCGTAGAACTTCACTTGTACACCCACCGACACCTTATCACCCTCACTGGCCAGTCACCTCACAAACTTGCCCGGGCGAACGAAATCACAAACTTGAGCTTGAGTCACAAGCTCGGGTCACAAACTTGGTCACTTTCTCGGTGAACCGGATTCACAAAATTGGTTCATAACATGAACCTACAAACTTGGTGACCTCAGACTAAGTTGGACTGCCTTCGACCAAGCCCTTACCGGCTCGAATAGTCCAACCAGGTCAAGAGTTCGCCCCAAACTCACAAACTTCACAAAATTATTCAAAATCACAAACTTTGCAAACTTCACAAACTTTATTCGAAAGTCGCCCCGAGCCACAAGCTCAAGGGTTTTGGTTCCAAAAGGTTCATATACATATGCCAAGTACAATTATACATTCAAATTAGGGTTTAGGTCGAGTGCGATAAAGTACACCCTCGCCTAAGTACCCTTTTCACATATCTCAAACACATAGCCAAGAAAACACATCAAACTGGCCTGAATACTTACTCAGATACTCAGAAACTGAAATAGCAAAAGTACGAAGTCGGATCGAAATGAACAGCTAGTAGTGGGCCCCACCAGTTCCGCCCAGCTCACCACCGTCTGAAATAGAAGATTGTGTCACATAATATTGCAAACGGCTACTATCGTGCCTAAAACAAGCAAAACGGCAAAAACGGCACGTGCGCACGTAAAGATGACGAACGGAAACGGAGACGGCCGTTAGCGGAAACGGCAGATTTGACACTCGTTTCTAGTTTACTCATAAGTTGAGCTACGAATATCGGATTAAGGCATATGAGACGCCATATCGAAGCTTAAAGGATGAACAACAACTGTTATGAAGACATCCAGAACTGAAACTGGAGGCTTTAGTCCCAAATGAACCAAACACACTCACTTACGAAATCTGGCCAATGCACAAATGGTCAGTTTTGAGTGCAAACTGTTTTCTATGCTACACATGGTCAAAAGAGCTGAAAATTGGCAGTTAGATAGTTCATTCCAAATGGAACAACTTTCATGAAGGTCGGCAATCCAAATTCGGAACGGAAATTGGTCATCAGGACCAAAACAGATTTCTGGTCATTTTCACGGGCAGGCCTTGTTTGCTCGGCTATATCTCAGGTTTTATAAATCCGATTCATGAAATTCCAAGGGCGTTAGAAAGCTCTGATATAGGGCTATAAGTTTGGTGTTTTGGTCGGAAGCCCAAACAGCTTGTAACTCAGTCAAATGTGAAGCCAAAGTTCCAGCCATAAACTTTCCAAAAACGTACCAGAATCACAAACCGTATTTGACCTCAATATGCGGTAATGGCACCAAATTCACTACGGTTATCGGATGGGGGTGTAAGACCCACCGTTTCGAAGCTATGAAACAGGGCTACAACAATGTAGAAGGCCACTCAGTCCAAATCCTAGCACAACTAGGTCAAATATGCAAAATACGAAACCAGAATTACCAAAACAGGTTTGCAAAACACACAAAACTGTAATACGTCAATCTCAGCCTACACAGGTCCAAATGCCGAAATTCCAAAGGCATAAGTTAGCTAAGACATCCAGCTACATTTCCTCAGAAGACACCAACTTCAAAATCCAAACCAATTCCAGTCAAAACAGGCAATTACTATCGCAGTTCGGACATTCTGTGCACCAAAAACAGCAACAGTAAAAACGGCATAACTCACTCTACACTAAACCAAATGACCTGAAATTTTGTAGACACTTCAAACTCATCAATACCTACAACTTTCATGTTTTGAGAAAAGTCCAATTCGGCCTCTATCTATGACCTAAAATTTCGGACAGAATGTTCAACCAAGAACCCTAACTTTTCACAATTCACTTCAAATCCAAAATTGATTGCATTTCTCAACAATTCACACCTACTAAAGCCAAAGCCCCTTATTACCAACCATCATACTAGTCCACAACATCAAAATCATATGAAACCAGAAAATTCATCATAAAATGGAAAACTTCACCAAATCAAGCCAAACCAAGAAATAAATCATATATTCCAACACTCAAGCCACTTCTAAGCATAATATAACCATCATTAGGTGTAGGGGAAAGGTTGAAGCATCACTCACCTAATAACAAGAGAGAGGAAGATGATGGACACCTTAGCTCTTCCAAAAAGCTTCAATAAACCAACCAATATCACCAAAAGGAAAGATTGTATGGAGTAAAACTAACTTAAACTCTTGATTTGGTGGATTTTGGTCCAATTGGAAGCTTGAAAGTTGAAGAATTTCCTTCTTCTTTGAGAGAGAAAGGGCCGGCCAACACAAGGAAGAAAATGGTGATTTTTGAGCAATTTTTGGATATTTAATCTTTTGGTCAAAAAAGTCAAGAAAGTGAATAGTAATTCTTAAGTCTTCTCCAATGAAATGGTGACACTTGTCACCACCATTAATGCATTCCTATCCTTTCTTTTCTCTCTCACATCAATCATATCTCACTCTCTACTTATCTCTTAACACCCGATAAATTTTACACAGTATCCGGAATTTAACCTAATTGGCCGAATTTTTCCGAACTTTTCGCACTAGTGGGTCCCACGTCCGATATACGTTCTTAATTTCTCAAAAACTAACTAATACTAGAAAAATCATCTAAAAACTATATTTACTCATAAAAATTATCTGGGGAATTTTCTAATAAAGAAAATGTAGAAAAAAACGGGTTTTCAATCTTAACCGGAACTTAGGGTTTAAATCGTAATTCCTACTTAGGGTTTTCGAAATACTCCCAAAACCAAACGTTACCGCCAAATTAATGAATATATCAACGTAGTACGAACTGGGGCCTCACACCGGAACTTACCAACGCGGGTAAACAAGTCAAAATGGCAAAATAACCCAAAATAAAAAAATGAAATTCGGAGTCGGCCATGAATAGTAACCGACCCGTCAGAACCCTACCAAATATCAAACAAACATTCACATCTTGAAACTTAGCATTTACAAGCCAAAGTGGCATACAAAAGTATTCAAAAGTGGATACATGTCTGGTTTGCCAAGTCAAAAGGGAAACGGTCCCAAAAGTACATTTAGGGTTTCAATACATGAGCTATACAAAAAAAATATGTCCAACTAGCTCAATTCGGCAACCATTTATCAATTGCAGTCCAAAAGTATTTATTTTCCTGTAAGGAAACAAAAAGAAACAGAAAGGGGTGAGCTTGCGCTCAATGAGGTACCAGACATATAGCAAAAAAATCATGGCATTTCACATTTAACAAATCAGGTACACATGCCAGATGTAAAGTAAAGGAACCAATGATTCAAATCAGAAGGATACAGGTGGCTCTCAGGAGCCAAATTCCCATTAGCATCATCGAAGCTTGATCGAAATAATAGTTGACACTCCGTCAACGCTAAAGGAGTAACCAATACCGTAGACTCCACTTTCTTCGATTCCTTTCACCTCACATACCCCCACCGGGCCCGAAATCCAATCAGATCAGAAATGGTAATACTCGAGTATACCGGAATCAAGGGGTCTCAATACCCAAAGATCCCAAAACAGACTACCGTGGTTCGTTATCTAATCGACCAGGCCCTTGCCGGCCCGACTCGAGTAACTGGCCACAGGTGTTGAGCTCAGAGGTCACAGAAAGGTCGTTGGATATCAGCCTCCAAACGACGTCCGAACAGATACAGATACAGATAACAGATTCAAATTTTACATAGTAAATTAGCATATGAACAGACAAGAGAACGAGTGTGATAAAGTACACCCTCGTCTCAACCAGAATAAACAGATAGTGCATTCGATCATATCACAGATTGCATATACAGACCCCAAGTTAATCAACAAATAAGGGGAGTGGTACACTCACCGGTTCAAGTACAGATACCTCCCAAAAGAGAGCTTTAATCACCAAGAAACCCTAAAATAATCCAAGGAAAACAATTGAAGGTTCCTCTTTCAAAAATCGAGTATACATAATGCACATGTGAGGCTCGACTACCAGTCGTATGCCTCGCCCAAATAATTACTAAAGCAAGGGTGCAAAACATGATTTTTGGAAACGAAAAGGTAACATGAAGACCTGGACTCAAACAACCCAAAAGCCCCTCGCTCAAATCACAAGTAAATCCAACTAGCCTTCAAGTAAAATTTCGGCAGCATATCCCTTGTGTTTACTTATTTTCCAGCCATCATGGCTTCATTATTTCCTCAAATCAGTCCCAACATCTCGTACAAAAATAATCTCTTTCCCAAAAGCCATTCACTAGGCATAATGGCATTCAAGTACAACATTTAGCTAGAAAATGACCGGATATGAAAGTCAAGCCCTAAACTATTCAAATAAACACAATAAGACTCGATTACAAGTCAGAAACCAATTCTACATACTACCAAAACAGGGTTCCCTAAGCATACACAAACAATAGAGGAAACCAGAAAAATCCGGAAATGATTTAGCTTTAGCCCTGAAAAAACAGTTTTTGTCCTCATTTTGCGGTAATGGTGCCAAAGGCACTACGATTATCGGATGAAGGTGCAAGACCCACCGTTTTGAAGCTAAGAGATAGGGCTACAATATTTCAGAAGGTCACTCAACCCAGTTTCGAGTGTAACCAGGTCAAAATTGTGAGATACTATACCAGAATTACAAAAACAGATTCACAGAACGCATTCTAGCGGAAACATCATAAATCAGGCTATCCAAGTCCAAATCCAGAAATTCCAATACCAGCTGAAAGCTAAGAAACAGGGTTACATTTCATCAGAAGGCCTCAACAACCAATTAGGAAGCAATTCCAGCCAAAACAACCAATTACAGGCGCAATTCTTACATTCGGGTAAAACCAGAACAGCAGTAGTAATTTCGACTTTTCTCATTCTACACTACTCCGATTGACCTGAAATTGTGTAGACACCTCTAAAATGTCATTCCATACAACTTTCATGTTTTAAGACAAGGCCAATTCGGCCTCTAAATAGGAGCTAAAAATTCGGGCAGAATGCTCCCACTAGAACCCTAATTTTCTGAAATTTCTTCCAAACCAGAAATTGGTTGCAATTAATCACTTTTTCCACCTCCTAGAGTCATTATATACCATTTCCAATCATCATAGATAGCCACACAATCATGCTTATATTAAAATAGAAAAATCCCCAAAAATAATAAAACTTCATCACTTCAACCACAAATCAAGAAATAATCCATAATATTGCATCTCATATTACCACTAAGCATGATTTAAGCATCAATTAAGGGAGGAGGGTGGTTCTTCACAACTCACCTTAAAAACAAGAGAGAGAGAGCAATTGGTCACCTTAACTTTCCAAATAACTTCACACAACAACTCACAAACACTAATTGAAGAGGTTTTATGGAGAAATTGCAAGTTTCAATGGTTGGTTTTGATGATTTGGAGCAAGCTTGAAGAGTTTTCTTCCTTGTGCTTAGAGTAAGAGAGAGAGAAAGAGAGAAAGAGAGGGCCGGCCACTTATGGAGGATTTTTGATGATTTTTGGTCATTTTTGGTTTATTTAAATCAAATGGTAAGACCATGAATAGTGGTCTTAAAGGTAAACCACTCAAATGGTGACACTTGTCACCTTTTATTAAATACTTACCTAACTTGTCTCTCTTATACCAATCCACTTAGCCTCCTCTAATTATCTCTTAACACCCGGTAAATTAATTCCAGTATCTAAAACTTAACCTAGTTGGCCGAATTTTTCCGAACTTTTCGCACTAGTGGGTCCCACGTCCGGTATACGCTCTTAATTTCTCAAAACCTATTTGATACTAGAAAAATCATCTAAAAACTATATTTACTCATAAAATTATCTAGAAAATTTTTCGGATACAGAAAGTGCAGAAAACAAACCATTGAAGATAAGAAAACCTAGAAAGATAATAAAACCTAGAAAATGGAAAAGTTACGGGTTCTCACACTACCAACGGATAGAAGGCAGTTGAAGAGTCAACTAACCGTTGGTGGTGTCGGACGTCCGGTAGGCTAGTTTTCTGCGTCGGAACGCAGCCATTGAGTTCAAGAAGTATTCTTAAAATGTTTAGGACGTCCGGTACCTCTAGAATATGCGTCCGAAGGTATGATGTAAAACTGGGAATTCTCCTTCTTATTTGATTTTACGACTTATATGTTGTTATTCTTGGTTTTGATGATCACAAAAGTTCTTTGAAATACAGTCCAAGAAAGTGAATACTTTGATCAGGCCTGATGGAACAAAGAAAGCATTGTTTTGTTCCGATCAAAGATATTGTCTTTTAAGTGTGTCATTCTTGGCACTTTGAAATGTTTATCTAACCTTCTTCAAAAACAAGTGTTTTTGTCTATTCCAAGAATCAGGTTCGAATATGTCATCAAAAGCAAAACAACCAAAATGTGAAGCAAAAACAGGACAATCAGGTCGGACGGCCGAAAGGAAACTGGTCGGACGTCCGAAAGGATGAAGAAACATCAGGAAGGAAGCACCGTCGGACGCTCACATAGAAGCACTATCGGACGTCCGGAAGGATCGGACGCTTGCCATCGGGACGCTAATCAATCGCCATCGACGTCGAAAAATTCCAAGAAGATAACTTGCTAGCTCTCGGCCCAAGGTCGGACGCTGTGTGTCGGACGACAAAAGAAACTTTATCGGACGTCCGACCTCAACTTGGCTATCATTCGGACGATTGGTTTCGGATGATGATTCGATCGTCGGACGTCCGACAGCCCCAACGGCTATTTGACTCTTCAGCTGCCTTCCTATCCGTTTGGAAGCATTGATGAAGCCCATTTTCTGGTTCTCTTAAAATCAAAACTTGGTCTGACGAATGTAGGAACTTTTGACCCACTTTGTTTACAAGATATCTAGTGAGATATTTTAGCTAGAAAATAGTCTCCAAAGCAAGATTTGTTTTTAAAGTGGTGGGAATTTCTGTTGAGCTTTTCTTTTGTTGAGTGAAAGGATCTTTTAGTGTAGCTCTGTGAGTTTTCTGAGTTGATTGTAAAAACTTCTTGGCTTGACTTAAAGTGAGGCTTAGGGCAAGGAGTAAGTGCATCCCATCCATTGTACATCTAGTTGATCGGACTTTCATCAAAGAGAAGTTGCTCTTCCTTGATGTTTGGTCTTTCAAGTTTGTAGGTAAAGCTTTTGAGACACTGGTTTGTTTCTCCTATTTTACATTTCTGTTTAATAAAATCTTCATTGCTTATCTATACTTGCTTCTCCGATCAATTATTGCTATTGTCTTCTAATCTATTGGTTGATCATTACTAAAAAGGAGGTAAATTTTTCAATAAACGAAAAAAGTGCATAAACTTGGTTAAGATTTTAATCAAACCAATTCACCCCTCCCTCTTGGTTGTCTGTGGGACTAACAATTGGTATCAGAGCTTGGTCTCCTTAAGATTAAGCTCTAACGGCTTGGAGTAAAGATGACAACCAGTCATGCTATGTTTGTTGAGGGGCAATCTGTTACTAGGCCTCCCATGTTCAGTGGCTCTAACTATGTTAGCTGGAAAGAACGAATGATTATCTTTTTACAATCTATTGATATTGAACTATGGTTTATTGTCAGTGAAGGACCGCATGAAGCTAACTTTCTTGATGCAGATACAGGGTTGCTTCGGCCAAAAATGAGAGCTGAAATGAATGCTCAAGATAGAACTAACCTTACATTGAATGCCAAGGCCATGAATGTTCTTTATAGTGCCTTAGATTCAAATGAATCAATTAGAGTGAAAGGCTGTAAATCAGCCAAAGAAATTTGGGATAAGTTAAGAGAAATCCATGAGGGTGGTGACAATGTGAGAGAACAGAGAAAGGCCATCTTGGTCACAAAGTATGAATCTTTTAAGATTGAACCTCTTGAGGATATTGACAAAATGTTTTGCAGGTTCACTGACTTGATCAAAGATCTCGAGGTGTTGGGCAAAGAGTACACCTTGGGAGAGAAGAACAGGAAAATTCTCAATGCTTTGGGCAAAGAATGGGAAAATAAAGTGACTGCAATAGAAGAGGCTAAGGATTTAAGTTCTGTGCTATTGAATCTATCAATTAACTCACTAACCTCTTTATGAGTTGAAACTGAAATCTAAAGTGCAAGGAGGAAGAGGATGCTAGAGCAAAGAGTAAACATTGCTCTAAAGACTACTGCAAGGTGAAGATGATCCAGCTCACGGATGATGAAGACCTCGGATGGTGATGAAATAATGATCTTGCCTCTATGACCAGAGGCTTCAAAAAGGATTTTTTGAAAAAAGAAAGTTTTAGAAAAGGGGAGGTTCCTAGGCATCATTCCAGAATCAACCATCTATCGCAAAGTACAAGGAAAACAAGATTTCAACAAGAAACAGTTGGACAATGCTTCGAATTGTGGACAGATTGGACCACTATGGCAAATGAATGCCCAAACAATGAAGAAGATGAAAGATGGAAAAGCTGATCGAAAGCCAAGATTCAACAACTTTCAGATTACTTGGAATGAATGCAACTCCGAAGGGGAAGTTGAAGAAGAAGAGGAATCAGCTCAAATGGCCTTCATGGCTATTGGAAATAATGAGGTATCTTCCACTCACTCGCAATCTGAAAGTGATGATGATGAAGATGATGATCTTGAATCTTTTGTTGAAAAGCTACATAATGCCTTGAAGGAATCTTATGATAAAAACAAGCTGTTAAAACAGAAAATTACTTTTCTCATTCAAGAAAATACAAGTCTGGTTCAACAAAATAAACATCTAATGACTGACAATGAATGCCTTGTAAGAGCCGGATGTGATGTTCAAAACGAGCTTGACAGAAAGACTAATATTTGTGAAATGCTGAAGGAAAAGCATGGTGATTTGAAGAAAAGAATGGACATCTTGGATGAAACTTTGAAATCAAGAAAACAGGATTTTCTCAAAAAAAACATGTCATCTACCCATCTTACTGCTTGTCAAAGAACATTTGCTCACAACAAAATTGCACATGGCTTCACAACATATAGAAGAGGTGGATTGAGATATATCAAACCAGTACATGTTAAGAACTCTTTCATTATGTGTGATTTCTGTTGTCAAAGAGGGCATTTGAAAGGAGATTGCTATGTGAAAAGAAATCTGAACAAAGGGATGAAATGCATGTGGTTAGTTAGATACAATGCTAACTATTATGGACCCAAAAATTAAAATGGGTACCAAACACCTTATCTTTTCAGGAAAAAGGATCAAACAAGTCCAAATGGTTTATTGATAGCGGCTGCTCAAGGCACATGACCGGTGATCCCTCCTTGTTCATAAAGCTGAAATCAAAATCAAGTGGAAAGGTAACATTTGGTGATGATGTGAAAGCTAAGACAATTGGAATAGGTGATGTTGGTAAGGATGGTGAAACTTTTGTTCATAATGTGCTCTTGGTTGATAACTTAGGTTATAACTTGCTTAGTGTTAGTCAATTGTGTGATAAAGACTTGTATGTGTTGTTTAAAAAGCTTGAATGCATTGTACTTGATTCCAAATACAATGTTGTGTTCAAAGGTAAGAGGTTTAATGACATATATATTGTGATTCTTGATAAAGTTGATTCTTCTAGCTTAAAATGTCTTAAAGCTTCAAATGAAGATCCTTGGTTGTGGCATAGAAGACTTTGTCATTTTAACATGGACTTACTAAAGGAAATTTCGAAAAAGGAACTAGTTAGAGGCTTGCCAAAAATCAGTTTTGAAAAGGATAAAATATGTGATGCATGTCAATTTGGTAAGCAAACAAAAGTTTCTTTTAAAACAAAGAAGTGTGTATCTACTTCAAAACCCTTAGAACTCTTGCATCTTGACTTATTTGGCCCTACTCAAATCTCTAGCTTGGGTGGTAAGAAATACTGTTTTGTGATTGTGGATGATTATTCTAGATACACTTGGGTGATATTTCTTGCTCATAAAGATGATGCCTTCAAGAATTTTACTTCATTGTTTGCTAAAGTGCAAAATCTGCTTGGTTTAAAAATTGTTAGAATTAGAAGTGATAATGGAACTGAATTCAAATTTTGTGGATTTCCAGAATTTTGTGATTATAATGGTATAACTCATGAGTTTTCTATTGCAAGGACTCCACAGCAAAATGGTGTTGTAGAAAGGAAAAACAGGACTCTCCAAGAGGCTGCTAGAACTATGTTGAATGAATGTAGATTGCCTAAATACCTTTGGGCTGAAGCGGTAAACACTGCATGTTATGTAATGAATAGAATTCTCTTGAGACCAATTTTGAAGAAAACTCCTTATGAACTGATTTTTGATAAGAAACCTACGGTTGGTTATTTCAAAGTATTTGGTTGTAAATGCTTTATTTTGAATCTATCTTGGCAAGTTTGATAAAAAATCTGATGAAGGAATATTTTTGGGATATTGTGAAAATAAAAGAGGATATAGAGTTTTTAATAGAAGGACTCTTGTGATTGAAGAAGCTATACATATAACATTTGATGAAGCCAATGATGATAATTCCAAAAGTTTGTGTGAGGATGATGATGTAGGTGTTCGAGAAGGAATGGAAAAGCTATCAATTGGGAATGAAGGAAGTTCTAAACCAGCAGCAACTGAAATGGAAAATGAAGTTCATAATGATCAAGAAGTGGAAGATGAAGACAAAAATGATGATCCACTCAAAGATCTTCCCAAGGCTTGGAAATTCAGCCAAAATCATCCAAAAGAACTTATAATTGGTGATCCATCCGAGAAGGTAAACACTCGTTCCTCATCTAGAAAATTGATTGATAATTTTGCTTTAGTTTCTCTTTTTGAACCTAAAAATATCAATGATGCTTTAAAGGATGAAAACTGGATTTTGGCTATGCAAGAGGAACTTAATCAATTTGAGAGAAATGAAGTTTGGACACTTGTTGATAGACCTCAAAATCAGCCTATCATTGGCACAAAGTGGATTTTTAGAAATAAGTTGGATGATAAAGGTGTTGTTGTAAGAAATAAAGCCAGATTAGTTGCTAAAGGATATGCACAAGAAGAAGGAATTGATTTTGATGAAACATTTGCTTCCCCGTAGCAGATTAGAATCTATTAGAATGCTTCTTGCTTTTGCTTGCTTCAAAGGTTTCAAATTGTTTCAAATGGATGGTTAAAAGTGCCTTTTTAAATGGTTTTATTGATCAAGAAGTGTAATGTGGATCAACCCCCCGGTTTTGAAAAATACAAAATTTCCAAGTCATGTGTTTAAACTTTCTAAAGCTTATATGGTTTAAAAACAGGCTCCAAGAGCTTGGATGAAAGATTAAGTGGGTTCTTGAATTGAAAAAGGTTTCAAAGGGGTGTTGTGGAACCACACTTTTTTACTAAGCATGTGTTGAAAGACCTTCTTATTGTGCAAATATATGTTGATGATATTATTTTCGGTGCTACTAATGAGTATCTATGTAAGGAGTTTTCCAACCACTATGCAAAATGAAATTTGAAATGAGTATGATGGGAGAATTAATTCTCTTCCTTGGACTTCAAATACATCAAGCTCGTGAGGGAATTTTTAAATCAAGCAAAATATACCAAGGAATTGCTGAAAGGTTTGGCATGGAGGACTCAAAACAAGTTGGAACTCCAATGTGCACTTCTACAAAGCTTGACAAAGATGAAGAAGGTAATCATGTGGATGAAAAGCATTATAGAGGTATGATCGGAAGCCTACTTTATTTAACCGCAAGTAGACCTGATATTATGTTTGCTGTTTGCTTGTGTGCTAGATTTCAATCTTGTCCAAAAGAATCACATTTGAATGCTGTAAAAAGAATTTTTAGGTATTTGAAAGGTACATTAGACTATGGTCTTTGGTATGCTACATCTAATGAGTTTGCTTTATATGGTTATTCGGATGCTGATTTTGGAGGTTGTCATGTGGATAGAAAGAGTACGAGTGGAACTTGTCATTTTCTTGGAAATTGTTTAGTCTCTTGGTTTAGCAAGAAACAATGTGCAATCTCTTTGTCTACCACCGAGGCGGAATATATTGCCGCTAGTGCATGTTGTGCTCAACTTCTATGGATGAAGCACACTTTGAATGATTTTGGATTGTTGTATGACTGCATGCCTGTATTCTGTGATAATACTAGTGCTATCAATTTGACCAAAAATCCTATTCATCATTCTAGGACAAAACACATAGATATAAAGCATCACTTTATTCGTGATCTTGTTCAAAAAGGTGAAATATGTGTAAATTATGTTTGTTCTAAAGATCAATTTGCTGATATATTTACCAAAGCTCTGCCATTAGATCAGTTCATTCATCTAAGATCAAAATTAGGAATAATCGAAAAATCATCCTAATATTTCTCAAAGTCTTCGGACGTCCGAAAGAAGATGAACGGACGTCCGATGATGTTCTTCAGCCATTTTCCAGAATTGCGCCTGTTCGGACGCAACTGTCGGACGCACAACTTCGTTCGGCCGTCCGACAGTGCAACGGCTCATTTGTTTTAAATCAACTTTCTTCCTTATTTGCTTCAGTCTCTTCATATCCTATTTCCTCTCGGACGAAAACTCTCTCTTCCCTCACTCTCAAATTCGTACCATTCTGTAACTACCATTCCCAATGGGGGGTTTTCTTTTTTCTTTTCCCTCTTGATCCTCTTTTCTTAAAATAAATTTGCCCCAGTATGGTGTTCTTTCTTTTCCCATATCTCTTTCAAAGATAAATTTACCCCAGTGTGGGGTTTTTCTTTCTTTCTGATCATTTTTCCAAATGAATTTGCCCCAGTGTGGGGTTTGCAATCCTCAGGGGTTGCCAAACGAAAATTATTGTTCTGATAGCTCAAAGGGGATGACTAGGGATGAAATGTTTTGATTGGAAAGGAAGATGGCCTGACTTGTGCCTCGTCTCTTGCGCGATTTCCAAAAAGAAATTTGCATAATCAAATAAGAACTTCTTACACATGTCCGAGTTGATAGTGTTATTCTTGGTTTTGGTGATCACAAAAGTTCTTTGAAATACAGTCCAAGAAAGTGAACACTTTGATCAGGCCTGATGGAACAAAGAAAGCATATGTTTGATTGACTCCAGACTACGATGCTTTGGATGTGGCAAACAAGATTGAAATAATATAAATGAATTTAGTCATTGTTTTGTTCCGATCAAAGATATTGTCTTTTAAGTGTGTCATTCTTGGCACTTTGAAATGTTTATCTAACCTTCTTCAAAAACAAGTGTTTTTGTCTATCCAAGAATCAGGTTCGAATATGTCATCAAAAGCAAAACAACCAAAATGTGAAACAAAAACAGGACAATCAGGTCGGACGGCCGAAAGGAAACTGTCGGACGTCCGAAAGGATGAAGAACATCAGGAAGGAAGCACCGTCGGACGCTCACATAGAAGCATCGGACGTCCGGAAGGATCGGACGCTTGCCATCGGACGCTAATCAATCGCATCGGACGTCCGAAAAATTCCAAGATAACTTGCTAGCTCTCGGCCCAAGGTCGGACGCTGTGCTGTCGGACGACAAAGAACTTATCGGACGTCCGAACCTCAACTTGGCTATCATCGGACGATTGGTTCGGACGATGATTCGATCGTCGGACGTCCGACAGCCCCAACGGCTAGTTGACTCTTCAGCTGCCTTCTATCCGTTGGAAGCATTGATGAAGCCCATTTCTGGTTCCCTTTAAAATCAAACTGGTCTGAACGAAGGAGGGACTTTTGCACACTTTGTTTACAAGATCTAGTGAGATATTTTAGCTAGAAAATAGTCTCCAAAGCAGATTTGTTTTAAAGTGGTGTGAATTTCTGTTGAGCATTTCTTTTGTGGTTGAAAGGATCTTTAGTGTAGCTTTGTTGAGGGTTTTCTGAGTGATTGTAAAACTTCCTAGCTTGACTAAGTGAGGCTTAGGGCAAGGAGGAAGTGCTCCCTCCATTGTACATCTAGTTGATCTTCGTTCATCAAAGAGAAGTTGCTCTTCCTAGTGTTTGGTCTTCAAGTTTGGGTTAAGCTTGGTAGACACTTGGTTTGTCTCTCTATTTTACATTTCTGTTTAATAAAATATTCATTGCTTATCTATACTTGCTTCTCTGATCAATATTGCTATTGTCTTCTTATCTACTTGGTTGATCATTACTAAAAAGGAAGGTAAATTTTCATTAACGAAAAAGTGCATAAACTTGGTTAAGATTTTAATCAAACCAATTCACCCCCCCCTCTTGGTTGTCTGTGGGACTAACAGATAGGTTGAGGGAATGTCTGTCTATCCGCCTTTGTTAGGACAAGTGCTTCACTCGGTAGCCTCTTTTGAACGACAAATGGGCCTTGCCATTTGAAGCAAATTCGCCTTTGGCTTCAACATTTATTAGGCAAAACTCGTTTCAGTTCTTTGTCCCCTTCTCCAAAGGATTGGTGGCAGACATGGGCCATGCGTTATGGCATTCAGCTACTTTTCATCAGTCAAAATCGATCATTGGTAACCCTACTCTAACCAATCAGCTTCGAGCTTGGCAGGGAAGGAATTTTTATCAATGAAGGGATTTTTAATGAAGGGATTTTGGCCCTTTCAATGAAGGTTTTTCCAAGGAATGGATTTTCAATGGAGGGATTTCAATGAAGCAAGTTTTATATGAAGGGATTTCTGAATGAAGGGATTTTTCAATGAAGGGATTTTCAATATGCGGCTTCATCGAATTCCAGAACAGTGATATTCAGAGGGTCAAATAATTTCACCTTTGGCCATCTTAAAAGAATTTAAAAGAATCAAGACAATAATTAAATCAAACAAATTATGCATTTCATGCAACTCCAAATCAAAGTGGAAACAAGATAAACTCAAATGCAAAAGATGCCTCCATTAAACTATTCACATATGCAAGAAACAGTTTTTGTGAAATTTAGTAAATAACAACCCCTAGATTTACCAAAATTCCTTGCGAGAGAGAAAATACTCGGTTATCCAATTTGAGCAAGGTTCCTTCTGAATTTTCAAATTTCGTCATTAGAAGCGGATGCCTCCAAGGTGTCCTTGTGCTCGGGAAAGAGGTTGGTATTTACATTTGGTCCTTGTTCGCCCTTTCCCCTTAGCACTATTTCCCCAGCCTCGATCATGTCTTGGACTTTGTGCTTAAGGGCTTTACAATCAGCGGTTAAGTGACCAGGCGCTCCCGAATGATAGGCACAAGCGGACTGTGGATTGTATCCGGCAGGCATGCCGTAAGGGTAAGTTGGAGGGGGAATCACACCTATTTTACCGGCAGCCTTCAATTGCTCATACAACTGGTCCAACGGCCTGCCTAGATTGGTGAATGTTCGGGTACGGCTTTGATTGTAGGTTTCAGTGGGTTGGGGGTAATCATAGGTGGGCCTATTTGGTGGAGGAAATTGTTGATTGAAGGGAGGTCGGGGTCGCACTCGTTGGAAGTTAGGTTGAGGTATTTGAAAAGGAGGCCTGGGTGAGTTGGTGTAATTAGGGCGAGGTCGAGGATGAGTGATATTGGTGTGATAAACAGGATGAGGATTTGAATAGTAAGGGTAAGGGTTTGAGTAGGTGGGGTACTGCCGAGGTCTAGGCCTTGGGATAGGGTTTCGATCCCAGGTAAAAGCGATTTCCCCCTCTTTCTTGTGGAATTGTTGCTTCTTCCCACCATTATTACTTTGGCCTTGCAAAGCTTCCAACTGCGATTTGAGGGCAGAGACATTAACAATCTTCCCAGCTCTTACAAAGTCATCGTACTCCTCAAGCTTATTGACAATAGCAGCAAATGAGCATCCAGTCATGCGGAAGATTTCTTCAAAATATGGCGGATCATGTGCCTTAATGAAGGTGCGTATGATTTCGTCCTCAGTCATTGGTGGCTCGACTTTTGCAGCTATTTTCCTCCACCTTTTGGCATAAGTCTTGTGATCTTCAGATGGCTTCCTCTTTATCCCTTCCAATGTGGTTCGTGTTGGAGCCAACTCGCAGTTATACTCGTATTGCCTTACAAACGCATTGGACAGATCCAGCCAGGTCTTTGCTTCTTCGGGTTTCAGCTTGGAATACCAGTCGAGTGCATCCCCCTCCAGACTTTCTGGGAATAGCCTCAAAGGCAGATTTTCATCATCTGTTGGCCTACCCAACTTGTTGGCGAACAATCGGAGGTGTGTCTTGGGATTGCCCGTGCCATCGTATTTGGTAAACTTCGGAGTTTTGAACCCCTCAGGCAATTGAACATTTGGAAAGAGACAGAGCTCATCATAGTCCAGCACTCCTTGTTTGTTCAAACCCTGACTTTTTCTCATAAATTCATCAAAACGGTCAAGGCGCTTGAGAAGCTTCATATCAATGGGAGCAGAAGATTCTCCCATTGCTGGCTTGTTTTGAATGCTATGGTCTGGCAAGAAAGGTTCAGCAGCAGCGTGATAAAAGATATGTGGCTCAGGTGGTATGTTTGAAGTGATTTGCGGTTGGGGACCTTGCATGTGAGTAGGAAAGAACGAAGGGTTAGGAGGGTAAGTGTATGGAAAATTTATGGTGGGGTAGGTGAAAGTTCCTTCGGGTGGAATGAGGAAGGGTGGAGTAAAAGTAGTTTGGGTCGTGGGCATGACAAATGATTCTGGCCCCGATTGACTGACGAGTACAGGCTCGGGTTGAACTCCGCTACTGATAAGCTCATCGATTAATTTCTTTTGGGCGGCCATTTCAGATGCCATCTCATCAAACTTCGCAAGCATCTCGATCAGTTGGACCCCCAAACTTGCAGTCTCAGGTTGGGCTGTAGTAGCAGACCTATCCGATTGTTCCGGTTGTGAACTCATGTTTACACGACTCCTCTGGGCTCGACTACGGGATCGCGTTATGATGGGGCTTCGACGAGAAGCTATGTTTGAATATTACCTGAGAATTTTGAAAGATTGTCTTTAGATTTAGCCCTTGCTTAGCTATTCGAGTAAAAATAAAGAAAAGGAAAAGAAAAAGGCAAGAGTTAGTAAATATCCAAAAAATTCGGATGCATGTCCTATGGGGGAACCCTTTTTGTGCCAAGGGTAGGCCTAAAATGATGCAATCCTCTGAGGTAGGCACGATACCATACCTGATGGATCTGATCAACTCATTGAGTGAAAAATGATTTTTTTTTTAAAAAAAAACTTGGTCAATTGGAGTGACGAGAGACACTTGTCAAAGTGAGATCAACGTCCGAATGGATTGATCACTTTTGATCAATACAAGAATTTGCAACAACGCACGGGTTTGACCTTAACGAACTTCCTATCGAAGAGATTGGAATTCGTTTTGACAACTTTTCTTAGTGAAGCACGGGTCAAAACTCCAACTGATCAAATGGCTGGATGCAATGGATTTTTCCTCAAAATCGACTAGGTTTTCCATTTTGAAATTCGACACTGAAACCCTACTTGCTCAAATGAAATTGACAATTTATTAAAAATCGACCGGATTACCCTAAAAAGGGAAACATGTCAAATGAATTGAATGAAATTTAATTTATCCAAGATTAATCAGATCACCCTAAAAAGGGTAAATTGATCAAATAGATTGAACGAAACTTGATTTATTCAAAATCGGCTCGGTTGCTCTAAAAAATGGGTAAATTGGCCAAATGAATGAAATTGAATTAGTGATTTATTCAAAAATCGACCAAGTGACCCTAAAAAGGGTAAGTTGGTCAAATGAATTGATGATTTATTCAAAAATCGACCAGGTGACCCTAAAAAGGGTAAATTGGTCAAATGAATTGATGATTGATTGAATGAATTGGCAAAGTGGATTGGTTGAATTGTCCGGCCATTGGTTATTTCAAAATTATTAAGGTGCATTAGTCTATGACCTTCTAAAAATCAAATTTTGGCCTCAATTTATTTATCGTCTCAATAGGAGGAATCATTTGTGAATTTCTTCAAATTAATGTCCTTCACACAAGGGATTTTTACCAATTTTTGATAAAATGGCCAAAAAGTGATTATTAGATGCTCATATTCCAAAGATCACTCTATGAAAATGATCGGATCCTACCTTACCTTGTGCACTACCCCTTTGGATGGTACAAAAATGTAAACGTGCAAGTCTCACTGGATTAAGTATCCGAGACACAAGGTGGCTTATTCCTAAACACGGGATTCCCTATGTGGCATTCTCTTTCTATGGTTTATGCATGATGCCATTTATTAAAGCAGTAAAACATGCAATTTGAAATGAAATCATGACCTAAAAGGACCTTTTATACGCCAAGGTAGGCTTAAAAATGGCATGGCATTATTAATCTATGAATGCAATATACCAAAATCTTTAAACGTGCAATAACCTATTTACGAGGGTAGGTTCTAAAAGAAGGTCATGCCAGACCTCTTATTTCCTAACGTTTGTGAATGCAAAAGATAAGAAAGAAGGAAACGTTAGTTCAACACATAATCACATAACACGTTGGACAACTAGATGATATAAAAGCAACAAAGAAATAAGGAAAGAGGGTGGGATCCCTCCCCTCGTGAATGGTGTCCCTAATAGGGTAAGGCTGACTCTAACCTAGGCAAGCTAAAATGGATGCATGAGGTTGGGGCTCACTAATGCATCTAGACTCGATAGGTCATAGGTCCCCGAGCCTTCAGACTTGGAAACCAAGGGTCATCACTCCCAAGGTTCCTTGTCGGTGGCTCGAGCGATTCCCCAGACGTTGCTACGCACACGTCGTGTTACGGCTACCCGTCTGGGCGAATCTAAAAAAGAATCCTCAACCTTCGACTAAAAACTAATAGGTCATCAACCTAAAGTTTAAAGCGGAAGATCGAGTGACCGACTCGGATCATGCTACGCACACGTCGTGATACGATCACATGTCCAAGTGGTCGCCTAAAATCCTAATAGGGTGGAGTGGCGTGACAAGCCACTAAAAGAAAAATAAATGAAGGGTGAAAAAAATTAAAGCGTATGCTCGTATGCTAGTGCTCGTTTGGAGGGGAGGGATCAAGAACCAACGCGAGGCTCTAAGGTGATGTCCCCCACCCAAATGCAATGCAAGCGCGAGATAAGCAAGTAAACATACATCCAATCAATCAATCATACATGCGTGAGTGAGGGAGTAATTAATACGCGCGAAATGCAAAATCCTAAAAAGGAAAAATGCAACCCTAAAACACCCAGATGTGATATATGAAAAGGTTAAAAGAAGAAAAAGGTTGATTAAATCAAATTAGCTCGGACTCTCAAATGTCCCCAGTGGAGTCGCCAACTGTCGCGCCCCATTTTTTGATAAATAAATAAATGGTTTAAAAAATGTATTTTTTGTGATTGGAAAATGAATTGTGATTTAAAAGAAAAAATGGGTCTAAATGGGGGTTGAGAATGCGACGATTTGACCCAAAATTATAGTTTAAAAAGGGTTTTTGAAATAAAAATTGGAGTCGCCACTTGGTAATGAGTTAAGGTGTACCAAGTCACCAAAAAATAAATTTTTAAAGAAAAAATAGGAAAAAGTAATAAGAAACCCCTTTTAAACGACTCCTAGTCCACGTAAACCAAAGAAAAAGGTTCGGGAGTCACATTTGACAAAGGGGAAGGCGAGGATAAAATCCAAGGCACCCCTTTGACCTAGCCAAGGCTAGTTGCACGATTTAATCAAAGATTTTCTTGTTTTAACCAAAGAATTTATTACATTTGGATGCACTACATGGATGCAAACCCTAGACCTAGGGGTATTGGGGGAAATTTCTCTTCAAAGGTTGAGTGGTGCCAATCACATTAGTTGTGAAGCCCAATAACGATCCTTTGAAGAAGTCACGAATAATGCGAGTGGGATGCAAGTGAATGGAATGCATGTATGCAATGTGAGGACATGAGTTTGAAAAAGTAATAAAAGACAATAAATATGTAAATGAAAATGTGCACGTGAGTGGGCAAGGTACGGTATGTGAAATGATAATATGAAGTGCATGTGTGCAAGTGATGATAAAAGTGTTCGTGTGCAAGTGAAGAAACATAAAGGTGCACGTGTGCAAAATGGGAGGAAAAATGAAAGTGTGATGAGGATATAAAATGGTAGAGTGGATTTAAAAATGCATGAGCCTAGGGAATTCATGCATATTGGGTACGGGGAGACCTAAATCGTGACTCAATTTGCCCTTTTATAGAGGGAATACAAGCGTGCTAAGGCTTAGAAAAAGCCACACTCGTCTATATCCCATATTTAAGGGGACTCTCCAGGCAAATGAACCCTATAACTAGTATGAGATGCAAAAATCCTAAAATGAGGGGAAAAGGGATTCGAGGAGCATGCCAAATGATAAAACTAAGAAAAATGTATGACATGTAGTGAACATGCAAATATGCACTATCGAAAAGGAAATCCTAAGGGTCTAGCGTTGGACTAGCCCATCTATGAATTCCGACTAGCGTTGGACTAGCGGAAACGTACATTCATCCATCACATTCATTCATGGCTATGAAAGCAAGTAGACATGCCAAAACACTCGTAAACACGTAACACGTAACACTGAGCATGCTCGACTAGATGCAAGAGCCTAATAAAGCAATTAAACATGTAGCAACAAAAAGCAAGCAACCAAGGGGAAGGGGAAATGGACCAGATGCTCTCCGAGCCCTATCTATTACAAACCAAGAGGTGTACACATACCCCATAAAAACATAAAGGGGAAGGGGAAATGGACCAGATGCTCTCCGAGCCCTATCTATTACAAGCCAAGAGGTGTACACATACCCCATAAAAACTTAAATAAAAGTAAAAGTAAATAAATGCACGCAAGGAGGTAAGGAAAGCGAAGTAGACAGGCATATTCACATAACACATAAGATCACATAGGAGAGACAAAAAGGGATAAAAGAAGTTGTACCTCCCTCCGTGTGTAATGCTAGTAAAGTGAACAATACTCAACTTGGGCTATGGTCACTAAAGAAGGAGCTAATTTGGGCTAAAACCATTCAAAGGAAAGGATTAATGCACCAATGTAATGATAAAATACAAATATGACAGTCGGAATCCCTCAAACATCGAATTCTTCCTCACTTTGCAACTTAGAAATGATCAAATAAAACAAATTGGACCAATCGATCATCTAAATCATCTCAAAATGCAATCAAATAATGCACGGTTACCAAGGAGGAGAGATTATCAACCAAGTCCTAAAGTAAACACTCCTAATGATTCACTTGCTAACATTAACAACCCCTCAAGTCCGATCAATCATTATGGAATTTCGAAGGTCCAAGATCAAATACGGGTCAATGAGTGGTTTCACTTGCATTTTGGGATCCAAAAACAACCATTGATCAATCAAACCGAAATCAATTAAAACGTTTTAAAAAAACCTTAAAGGTCCCAAAACAAGAAAAAGGCCAAGTAACAAATTTATTTAGGAAAATTGAAGAGAATAGGCAAGCATAAGCTCATGTAGACATAAGGTTCACAAATTCATGCATTAAGTGCCACCTAAACAAATGAAAACAAACAAGCAATCGAGTTGGAAAATTGAGGCTACCAAGGACTCAAATGCGAACACTAACCAAACACTCAAGGTTATCAAACACTTCTAGGAACCTCAAAAATCCAAAGGCAAAGAAAAAGTCAAGTAATGGCTTAAAATTCAGCTATTCTAAGACCTATTTGCAAAAATTAGGACTTAATTGAGTCTTTGTAATATTGCTGCAAAATTTCAGGGACCCAATTGATTGATTTTCAGAGCTTACGGGCCTTAGAAGGATTAGATAGAGGCCAAGGGGTTGGAGTGCAATTATTTTAGAACATTTTACATGCAAGTTTCATGCAACCACGTAAAGAATGCTTCTGCAAATATTTTCTTCCATTCCAGCAATAAAAGATTTTCAGCAACACCGAATGAAACTTGCTGCAACTTTCTTACCAATTCAGATTTTTATCAAAGCTTTGATTTAGATGTTTTTAAAAACCAACATCACAGCTCCAAACCAAGCCATTAACTATACCACCACCATGATCCTAACAAGCTGGAAACTCAAGAAGATGTCATACAAAATTCTGGAATAAAGCTCATACGAAGAAACAGGTTTATTCTTTCCAGCAAGCACTTGAACGTGATTCAAACATTTCAACCCATACACACCCAACACCCCTTAATACTGAACACTTCAAATAAAACTAGAGTTATTGACTATAATCATCAAACTCAGCAGATCACAACTCACGGCCAAACAAAGAAAACCAAACAGCAGCTGAAGCGAACAAAGTTTCTAAAGTCGCAGGTCTGAAACAGCAAACTTGGAATTCATGCAAGGAAACACAGAAAATGAGTAGGTTTAGCCGAAATACTCCCATGAGATGCAGCAAAGCAACACAATCTAAATGCCCTGAATACTTGTCAAACCTGAACTCTAGCCTTTCAAGATATCAGACCCAAAAACAAAAAAAAAACAAACTCCAGCGGCTCAAGAGAAAAAGGAAGCTATTCGCACAGCTGCAACATGGTCAAGAGTAACTCTCGGCTATTCTACGCTTCACTGTAATGAACTAAAAGGGACTTAATACAAGTCCCAACTGACTCCAGCACAACGACTTGGGACGAAGGGGCGAGGGAGGATTAAATACAGCACAGCAAAGAATACAAGCATCCACACCACCCAATCAGAATTTCAGTTATTCTAGAAAAATCAGTCTACAAACATCCACATAACCAGCCGAACCCTTTCAAATTCATTGCAGCAAAGATTTTACTCCTAAACTTCAGCAAGACACTGTGAATCCAGGCCATGGCATCAAACAAGTATTGTTTTTCAACCCTTAACATAAAAACACTAGTTTTAGGCATGCTAAGAGATTTTAATCATAGAACAAACAAAACTGCAAACTTTCTACGGTGAAGCCTTCATTTCCTTAGACCCGAACCCCCATAACCCTCAAGTCATCAATTCTCGCACAACCCAAGCACAAAAGCTTTTCATTCCAGGAGAAACCGGACAAACAAAACAATACAGAACAAACTAAGGATGATGCAATTCTGAAATATACAACTTGCTGGGCTTGCTTGAAAGAGGTAAAAAGGATTACCTTTAACGCCTTATAGTGTCCAGTGAGCAAAGAAAAATTGAAAAGGTTGCACCCAGACGTCAACTTTGAAGATGCAGGTTTCAGGTGAAAAGATTCCCAAAGCTTCGTAGGAAGACAGAAACGAAACCTTTTCCTCCTTCAGCCACTGGTCAGATTTCTCTCTTAGCCCTTTCTGGTTTTCTTTCCCAGCCGCTACTTCACCAAAAGATCCTCTCAAGCTCTCCCCTAAGTTTCCTTTTTCCTTTTCAAAACCCCCAACCCCAGCTCTCGCTTTCAGTTTTTCTCTCGCCGTCCAACTCTCAATCCCTCAGCTCTCAGTTTTTCCTTTTAGCCGTTAGCCCTCTCATCCCCCCTTTGCGGCTGTAGCCCTATTTCCCTTTTATATCAACTTCCCAATCTCCTAAACCCTCAACTGAATGGTCAGGATGAAGGCCAGCCTCTGCCTTCATCCTGCCCTTCAATGGCACGTACGAAGCTAGCCTTCGCAAGCTGCCAAAAACGCAGCTTGCAGGCCGTGACCTTTTTCTTTTTTTCTTTTTTCTTTTTTTTTTTCAAGAAAACTAATTGATTAATTAAACAAAATTGATAATAATAATAATAATAATAACACAAGCAACTTAATTAACATTGGATAAAAAAAATAAATAAATAAACTAGAAACAACAAAATGCAACTTTCCATTTTTTCTTTTTCCATTTTTCTCATTTTTTCACTTTTCCTCTTTTTTCCTAAATGAACCAAATAAAAGATAAATTAAGTAGAAATGACAAAAATAGATAAATAAAGCTGAATAAAACATAATTTCTATTTTTTCCTTTTTTCCAAGAAACTTTATGCTAAAACTTAAAAACAAAGACTAGAAACTAAAAACTAAAAAAAACGAACACGACAAATAAACTAAAAATGAAATTACACCAAAAATTTGGTGTCTACACCAATAAAATTGATCTTTTTAAAAAAACTTTGCACATCCTTCTGAGTTTTTGGAATGGGCATTTCTCGAATTATTTTGATCTTTGCAGGATCTATTTCTATCCCCTTTGTACTGACATAAACCCTAACAATTTACCAGCAAGAGCTCCAAAATTGCATTTTACAGGGTTCAATTTCAAATTGTATTTTCTCAACCTTTTAAATAATTTTCTTAAATTGACCAAATGATCTTCAATTTTTTTGAATTTAATTATAATATCGTCTACATAAACCTCCATCTCCTTATGAATCATATCATGAAATAAAGTAGTTACGGTCCGTTAGTATGTGGCTCCAGTATTTTTTAAACCAAAAGACATCACTCGATAGCAGAATGTACCCAAGGAGTGATAAAAGTAATTTTCTCTCTATCTTCTTCTACCGTTAGAATTTGATGATATCCGGCAAAGCAATTACCAAAGAATTCAATCTCATGTCTAGCAGTATTGTCCAAAAGAATGTAAATGTTTGGCAAAGGAAAATTGTCTTTCGAACTGACCTTGTTGAGATCCCTATAATCAACACATACTTGCACTTTCGTACTTTTCTTCGGAATAGGTACTAGATTTGAAATCCAAATGGGATAATGAAACAACATTGACAATTTTGACATTGAGCTATTTTTCAATTTGCTCCTTTATTTTGAGACTCATATCTGGTTTGAATTTACGAGGTTTTTGCTTTAGTGATGAAAAATTTGTATTAGTTGGCAATCTATGGACCACTATATTTGTAGAAATTTCGGACATATCATCATACGACCATGCAAATATATTTTGAAACATAGTTAAGAATTCAATCATCTCCTTTCTCTATTTCTTATTCAAATGAATACTAATTTTGATTTCTTTAACCTCCGTCTTAGTGCCAATATTAATGATTTCTGTCTCTTTTAAGTTTGATTTGGGTTTCTCCTTATATTGTTTAAAAATCTTTGAAATTGACTCGCATTCTTCTTCGCTATCATTCTCTTTTTGAATTTTGGATTCTATAATTTTAAATTTGTGAGAGATATCAAGATTGCAATACTTAAATTCCAAAATAGTGATATCCGAAGGGTCAAAAGATTTTATTTTTGACCATTCAAAAATAAAATAAACACACACAATGAACAAGTAGAAAATAGTAGAAAGATGAAAAGAGATCTTTCATTTCATTGAATTTAAAAGAGCAGATAGACACTTGAACAAGGATAACTAATTTGCAAAGTAAATTGTTAATTAGAACGTATCCCCGCCAAAACTATGCAATGAAAATAGGACTCACTTAAATAAAACACATATTAACATAATACTGACAGGAAACAAATAACTAAAAAACAAAAGTAACTCTTATCTAAGACTTTGTTTAGACATGGATTTCATCCAAAAATAATCCCCTAAATTTATCAAAATTCCCTTCGAGAGGAAAGATAGTCAGCAGTTCAATTTCACATAACTCCTTCGAAAACTATTGGCAACTCCAGATTTTCCAACGAGTCATCCTTGTAAGTAACTCCAATGAACAACTGGGATAGACTCTCCTCAACCTCTTCGATCGGATTTTCTACATCTAATTTGTGAGAACCCAAAAAAAAATTTACTTATTTTAAACTCATATTATTGGTTTATTTAAATAATTATCCATCCGTTTTCTCCGAATAATTTATTTCGATCCTTTTAGAACCATTTACATGGAACTATGACTTGCATATATTTTTAAAATGTCCCGTTAATAAATTTAATTTTTGGAGGCTCGTTTAGCGAGATTTAGCGAAATCTCGTTTGGAGGCAATAGTCGATTTGAGAGTACAGTGACCTTGGATATTTGAGAACTCATGCGTTAGTTTTAAAGTAGGTATTTTTGTATGATTAATTACCCTAGTAGTAGTTAGTTTTATCATCGTTACAAGAATTTCTTAGAAATTGCGCTTTATCGCGCGCGAGTCGGAATTTCGCGTTTTCACGCACGCGACTAATTGAAGGACTTTAGAAAATTATTGTTGGACTACTAAGAGTGAATAATAATAGTGTTAAAGGAAGTGCATTAGAAGTTTAGTGCACAAGTGAAACAAACCCGAGAGGAATCGGGAACGAAACGCGCGCGTACGTGCATTATTGAGAGTTGACTTTTGTGCAATTAAAGCCACCAACTACCAAGCTTCCAAGAGAAGCTGCACCATCAAAAAACCCTCTCTCTTTTCTCTCCTATGCTGGCCAAAAACTTCAAGGAAGAAGGAGAACAAAACTCTTCATCATCTCACCTTATTTCTTGCACAAATTTCTTCACTAAAACACCATCCAACTTCTAGCAACTTGGGGATTCATCCTGGCTTGAAGGAGGAGGTCTTCTAGCCGAGTTTCTTGGAGCTCTTAGTGACCAAAAATTTCTGAGTTTTCATCATCCAAGAGTTGGCAATCATTTAACCTTTTAAACTTGGTTTTTGTAGGTTAAATTTGACTTAGAAGCTTGTAGCTTCATGTTGGTATCTTTATTTGGTTGAAAATCATTTGAGTGGGATCTATGAAATCCCACAATGGACATGTTGGACTGATATGATGATTATGGTTGTTATTTATGTTGATTAAGTGTTAAACAAGTAGATATAAGTTGAAAAAGTGGAAAGAAAATCAAAGGAAAGTTGCATGAGAAGCTTAGCCGATTCTGCCCTATTTTTGCAGAGCCCTTGGTTCGACTTTTTTGTGATCAAATGACCTTGAATTTGTTGTAGATATGTTGTATAGGTTGTGTGAAAATTTTCCTCAAAAAATTACTTGATTTGGTTAAGAAAATGTTGAGTTTTGGACAAGAACAAAACTGAAAATCGCGCAACAGGGGTCTCCTGACAGTGATTTTTGATTGAGCATATCTCTTTGCTCAGATGTCAAAATCAAGTGCCGTTTGCGGCATTTAAAACTAGACACTTCTAGTTTTCCAACGGTATAAAATGAATTTCCTGATTTGAAGTGAGTGAGCCGTACTAATTCATCCAATTTACCTGTTCTGTTTTGTTGCTCTGCTCGAGAGTCAGTGATGTGCTTGGACTTGTTGATTGAATTTGAGCTAGCTACAAACAGAATTTAAAAATGCTTTCTTCTGATGAATTGTAGCTGTTGAATGTAGTTTCCAACGTCACCAACCATGCCCAATTCCAAGTTGAATTGACTGAGTTATGGCTAAATTATAGAACCGCACCAGTGATAGAAAACCCTAATTGTGGCCAGCCGAATGGCTTAGCTCGAATTTGGACTTGTTATTTTGAAAGTTTTGGTTTCAATCACCTACCAAATGTATGTTGGATGTTTCTTAGATCTTTTCTTCATAAATGAACCATGTTTGAGATGATTTCATTGGCCAAAGGTTCGAAAAAGAAAAACGGAAGCACGAAGACAGTTTTATCTTCGGATTTCCTTAAACTTTGGTAGTTTAGTTAACTACTTTCCCTTGTGAATTTTCAAATGAAATTTGGTAGAGGAGTAGTTCTCATATGAAAGTAGAATTGCACCAATTTTGGTGTTATTCTAAGACTGTTTTGAGGTACAAATAAGTTACCAAAATTATTCTTCCAAATCTGGAAAATTGCCTAACAATCCTCATTTTGAACCAACTTTGAGCTGCTATATCTTGGTGCTCAAAACTCTGATTTTTGTTCCTTTTATTGTGTTTTAAACTTTGATTGTAAATCTAATTAAGTTTCAAATTTTAGAGGCTAGTTCACATTCTATGAATTTTTCGAATTTCTAAAATTTGCCAAAAACCAACCCCGAATTTGTCTTGGAAGTGCAAATCAGTAGCTTTAAGCTGAAATTTGAGTATCTTCCATTTAGAATCATGGAAAAGTGTCTTCTAGGAACTTTTATTAGTTTTTCAAAGAGTGCACCTCAAATCTGAAATTTCTGAACTTGAAGGGAATTGAGTTCTTAGAAACTCTCCATTTCCCTTTGATATTGCTTGACCATTTTACATTTGATTTCAAAGATGAAAATCAGATTTTTCTTGTATTATTAAACCCCACTTTAGAGTCTCGATTTACAAGCAATTAAGGCTCTCTTTCATGATATTTTCATAATTTGTACAAGGGTACAATCTCCCTTGTTAATTGGGGGTTTTAAGCAATAGTGTGTGATAGATAATTATTGTGTGCTCAGACATTCAAGGGGGCCTTCAAGAGGACCTCACAACGGACACTTAAACACTTGAATTGTGCACCTCTCTCTCTCATTTTGACGAGGTGAGTGTCAAGTGCATGTTTTGTCGCAATTATGTGAATTGCTTCTCATGAACTGAAAATTGATAACTGCTGAATCGAGTGTGTATTTTATCGCACTTGTTCTCATTTAAATGAATCGTAATTGAATTTCCTGAATTGAATTGGATTACTTGACCTGAATTGAATTGAATTACCTGACCTAAATTGAATTGAATTATATGCTATGGCTGCATATGTTGCTGGAGTGAAACTCCTCGACTCACACCTGACCTGGGAGACGCCCAAATCTCATCGGCCGACCTTAGTCTCGAGTCGGCACGGGCTTGGTCGAGAACCTTGGTGAACCATGAGAAAACCTGTATAAGCTTGATCTATTGGAGAGATCTTGCTTGGCCTACTCATGCAGTAACGCTTTTATAGAAGTTCGGGCTCGGTGGGGTATGTATGGTGGACGGAGAACAGGTAAGTGGAGTTTCTACAGACTAAATACCGACCCGAATGACGGAGTGTCATCGCAGGGATGTAATTGATCGTACATTGGCAAAGCAAGTGAAAATTAGCTCTTGAGAGCTCCCATATCCTTGAATTATTTCTGTTTACTTTTCTCACTCGAATTGTAATTACTTGAATATTATTGTTTACTTGCTAAATTGGGATTGCTACTTGAACTATGTTCCTGCATGTGTGTTTCTTGACCTCACGACGATCGCTACCCCGTAGAGTTGTTTCCCTTAACAGGTGAATTGGAAGATTTTTGGAATAGCCGACTAGGTTATATTCGATTGGCAATCTTGGTTTAATTGTTTATCCAACTTTATTGCGTTTGATTTTGGGACTTGATGTATATTATGAGAACGTGAATGTAAGATTTGGATATTCATTTAAGAAGTGACTTTTCTTTCATTTTGGGCTGTGATTTAAATTGTTTGTATCTTTAAGTTGTTGGAAATTGAACTGTCTTGAGTCTTGGTGAGAACCTGAGAGGAGTCCGCGGATACCTTGGGGTTCGCCCTTGAAGAATGGGGGCCGTCATAGTTGGTATCAGAGCGCTAGTTAGAGATTTAGTTTGGGAGATATATTAGAAACCTACCCTTAAGATTGTGATGAGATGCATTAGTCATACCCTAAGTTATATTTGAGCGAATTCGTAACTTTAAGTTTTCTAATCTAGAAATTGTGGTTGTCTTTGCAGGATGGAGAATGGGAACCGGAGACCTGCTACTGATGGTAATGGAATGCTAATGGCCATGTAGAGTCTCTTAGATCATTTACTAATAGCGCACGGAGTAGGAGGAGCTCGTGTAACTACTCACCCTCTACTAGGTTCCCCAGATGTGCTGTAGGAAGGGACACATGTTTACTGAACCAGCCTTATGTTTACTCTTGACGATGAGCGACGTCCAGTTGGGTGGATGCCAAACTGAGATCTGCTCCAAGGTAGAGGAGTTTGAGGCATTATGGTGAATGCTCAGAAGTGTTAGGATTGCTTGAGCTGGGAGGAGACTTCTGTCAGGCGAGGTGGCTACAGCTGAGGTCACCTGTGATTAAGCTTCGAGAGAGTAGGGCTCGACTTACTACGATAGGTTGAGGGTCCGTCGATCGAGTTTTCGGGATCTATGGCTGAATGCCACTATGCTATAGATGATGTGATGGAGGTGTCCAAGCCCAGTTCAGGAAGGCGGATCCTGAGAAAGAATCAGGGGAGACGCTTGAGGAGGAGATTCCACCTGATAGCCCTAAGCACTAGGGCTTAGAGTGACCTGACCTTTTGACTAATGTAGTTTAGGTTAGTTGGGGTGATGCTAGTGCCAAGACATTGTATTTTTGTTTGATTGTGCGGCCTACTTTTGAGGCACTTGACTTTACTTTAGTCGTATGTAACTAAAAGTACTTTTGTGGCACATGTGTGTTATATTTTAGTAATTCCCCCATAACTTGCTAATTGTATGAACTTTGAAGTGTTAATGAATGTAAATTATTGTTATTTCCAATGTTTCTCGATTGGCTCTTGTTTTGAGTATTTCCTCGCGTAATCACTTTTATTTTGCACTAGGCACCATTAGAATTATGGACGGACGAAGGAGAGATCGAGGTCGTGGGCTAGGGTCTAGGCAAGCCCAATCTCAAGGAGATAAACAGGGATCGGCAACTGGGCTGACTTAGGAACAAGGGAATTTAGAGAGTAATCAAGTGGCTACAGCCATTAATAGGATGACTGATATCCTTGAATGGTTAGTTGGGAGAAAGGATCCAGGACCACTGTGACGACCCCACTTCTCCCAAGGGCGAACCCAAGGGTATCGGCGGGCCGCCTGCCTAGCTCGCGCCAGGACTCAAAACTTAAAGCTAATAAAACTCTTCTAAACCACAAGAACATGATTCATAATATATACAACCACCAAAAGTCTATTTACATCTTCAAAAGCATCAAGCCAAACCGCTCTAATATACTATAACAATAACCAGCAAAAGGTAGACCCTAAGAAGGGTCCTTATACAAACCACCAAAACTAATACAAGCCAATCTAATTATACTAGTGTACGAGCCAAAAGTCCCCGCGTCGGCCCCTGCTAAGGAAAACAAAAGGAAAGGGGTAAGCTATATGCTTAGTAAGTAAACAGGGGCGAAAGCATAAATTCACGTAGCAACAATTACACAATAAGAGTAAAGCAAAAGCAGAAAAGAACAACATCATATAATAAGGATACGGGTGGCTCCAAAGCCAATTCATGTGCCATGTATGATCTCCTGCCGACACTCCGTCGACCGCAAATAATAGTCCGTAGAACTTCACTTATACACCCACCGACACCTTATCACCCTCACTGGCCAGTCACCTCACAAACTTGCCCGGGCGAACGAAATCACAAACTTGAGCTTGAGTCACAAGCTCGGGTCACAAACTTGGTCACCTTCTCGGTGAACCGGATTCACAAAATTGGTTTACAACATGAACCTACAAACTTGGTGACCTCAGACTAAGTTGGACTGACTTCGACCAAGCCCTAACCGGCTCGAATAGTCCAAACAGGTCTTAGATCGGGCCCACGAACTCACAAACTTTGCAAACTTCACAAACTTTACTCGAAAGCCGCCCCGAGCCACAAGCTCAAGGGTTTTGGTTCCAAAAGGTTCATATACATATGCCAAGTACAATTATACATTCAAATTAGGGTTTAGGTCGAGTGCGATAAAGTACACCCTCGCCTAAGTACCCTTTTCACACATCTCAAACACATAGCAAAGAAAAACACACCAAACTGGCCTGAATACTTACCCAGAATCTGAAATAGCAAAAACACGAAGTCGGATCGAAATGAACAGCTAGTAGTGGGCCCCACCAGTTCCGCCCAGCTCACCACCGTCTGACATAGAAGATTGTGTCACATAATATCGCAAACGGCTACTATCGTGCCTAAAACAAGCAAAACGGCAAAAACGACACGCGCGCACGTAAATATGACGGACGGAAACGGCAGATTTGACACTCGTTTCTAGTTTACTCATAAGTTGAGCTACGAATATTGGATTAAGGCGTATGAGATGCCATATCGAAGCTTAAAGGATGAACAACAACTGTTATGAAGACATCCAGAACTGAAACTGGAGGCTTCAGTCCCAAATGAACCAAACACAATCACTTACGAAATCTGGCCAATACACAAATGGTCAGTTTTGAGTGCAAACTGTTGTCCATGCTACACATGGTCAAAAGAGCTGAAAATTGGCAGTTAGATGGTTCATTCCAAATGGAACAACTTTCATGAAGGTCGGCAATCCAAATTCGGAACGGAAATTGGTCATCAGGACCAAAACAGATCTGACCAGAAAATGGTCATTTTCACAGGCAGGCCTTGTTTGCTCGGCTATATCTCAGGTTTTATAAATCCGATTCATGAAATTCCAAGGGCGTTAGAAAGCTCTGATATAGGGCTATAAGTTTGGTGTTTTGGTCGCAAGCCCAAACAGCTTGTAACCTAGTCAAACGTGAAGCCAAAGCTCCAGTCATAAACTGTCCGGATATAAAACAGTTCTGACATGCATTCTTATTTCGATCATAACTCGAGCTACGGGACTCGGATTTTGACGCACTTTATAGCGTTTCGAATCTGTGACCAAGAACTACATTTCTTATGAAGGAATCAAAATCCATATCGTACAGGATAAAAATGAAAACCCCCACGGTCAGAAGCTGAAATGCAAAACGTACCCAAACTAATGTCTAAAACAGGCCTGAGTGTTCTGTCTATAACTCATAATACACTACTCCGTTTGACTTGAAACTTTACAGAAATATTCAGGACTTAAGGGGCTACAATGTTGAAGAAGGAAACTTTGTCCAGTTTTGAAGATAACAAGGTCAAAAATGCAAGACACTATACCAGAATCGCAAAACAGGTTCACAAACCGTATCCTAGTACAAACATCATAACTCAGCCTACACAAGTCCAAATCCATAAATTCCAAAGCCATTCGAAAGCTTAGAAACAGGGCTACATTTCATCAGAAGACCTCAACATCCAAATCGAAAGCAATGCCAGTCAAAACAGACGAGTTCAAACGCAGTTCGCACATTCTGATCAACCCAGAACAGCAACAGTAAAAACGGCATAACTCACTCTATACTACTCCAAATGCCCTGAAATTTTGCAGGCACTTCAACCTCATCAATACCTACAACTTTCATGTTTTGAGCAAAGTCCAATTCAGCCTCTATCTATGACCTAAAATTTCGGACAGAATGTTCAACCAAGAACCCTAATTTTCCAGAAATTCTTCCAAATCCAAAATTGATTGCAATTATCAACTATTCACACCTACTAGTGTCATTATAGGCCATTGCCAATCATCATAAACAACCACACCATCATAATCCAATTAAACCAGAAAAATCATCAATAAAATAAAAACTTCACCAAATCACTTCAAACCAAGATAAAAACCAGAAATTTCAGCACTTTAATCACTACTAATCATATCTTAAGCATCAATAGGTGTAGGTGGAAGTTTAAGCTTCACTTACCAAGAAAACAAGAGAGGGGAAGATGTTGGACACCTTAGCTCTTCCAAAAACTTCACTAAGACACTTACTAGCACTAGAAGAAAGGATTTTATGGAGTAGAATCTAGTTTAGGTGTTTGGTTTTGAAAGATTGGACCAAATGGAAGCTTGCAAAATGATGAAGTTCTCTTCCTTATTGAGCTAGGGAGAGCCGGCCACCAAGGAGAAGAAATGGTGAATTTTGAGTGAATTTTTGGAGATATTAACCAATTAGTCAAAAAAGTCAAAAAAAATGAATAGTATTTCTTAAGTCAAATCCAATAACTATGTGACACTTGTCACCCTCATAAATGCAATCTTATCTTTTCTTTTCTCTCTCACATCAATCAAATCACCACCTCTATTTATCTCCTAACACCCGATAAATTTTTCACAGTATCCGAAATTTAATCTTATTGGCCGAATTTTTCCGAACTTTTCGCACTAGTGGGTCCCACGTCCGAAATCCGTTCTTATTTTCTCAAAATCTAACCGATACTAGAAAAATCATCTAAAAACTATATTTACTCAGAAAAAGAAAATGTAGAAAAGGCGGGCGATAAAAACCCGAAACCACCCCACCGATTAACGAATAACCCTCATCTCAGATTACGGACGGACTGGGGCCTCACAATCTCCCCCACTTAGGACAATTTCGTCCTCGAAATTCCAATCAACAAACTAAAGGGTTGGAATACTCAAAACAATCAAAAGATCAAAATGTATACATATATATACAAGCCACGCCAACATATACACAATATACTGCATCATATACACCAAGGGACATTTCAAGTTAGACAAAGTCAAGAGCTGCAGGTACTATATATATAGGTATTCACATACCACAAGTAAATGACATGTAGTGCAAGGACAAAATGAAAGAAACGCGACTTATCGTCCCACGCTCAGGGAAAATCACCCTCGTTCGGTTTCTTACTCCACTCCCCAAGGTGCCCGTTGATATCTTGTACTCACTCTAGCCAGACAAAGCCTGTTCATGTTCTCAAAATGCTAGTCTCAAGTACTTAGCAGCGCCTCAACTCTGGAGTACTCAGGCACAAGAATCCGAAATAAGATAATTCACATCTCGAGCTGCAGTCCCAAGAGTAAACTATCTACAATCGAATTTCCTACCTGACGTACCTATCTATAGTCCTCAGATACCATGAGAAAGATTTAAGGCCTATAACATTTATGATCCATAACTTATGCTCGAACGAACACTTAGTCCTTCATACTTATTCGCCACTTCATCCAGGCTCACTCTGCGCAGAGACCACGCGAAGCAGCTATAGGTTTTATCCCTCAAATGCTTAACTTTCAAATCAAATCAAATCTCACAGTCCGGCATCCTAAACTTTAGCCTAGGATACACTACAGAGATCTGAAGCCTAAGCTCTGATACCAACTGTGACGACCCCACTTCTCCCAAGGGCGAACCCAAGGGTATCGGCGGGCCGCCTGCCTAGCTCGCGCCAGGACTCAAAACTTAAAGCTAATAAAACTCTTCTAAACCACAAGAACACGATTCATAATATATACAACCACCAAAAGTCTATTTACATCTTCAAAAGCATCAAGCCAAACCGCTCTAATATACTATAACAATAACCAGCAAAAGGTAGACCCTAAGAAGGGTCCTTATACAAACCACCAAAACTAATACAAGCCAATCTAATTATACTAGTGTACGAGCCAAAAGTCCCCGCGTCGGCCCCTGCTAAGGAAAACAAAAGGAAAGGGGTAAGCTATATGCTTAGTAAGTAAACAGGGGCGAAAGCATAAATTCACGTAGCA
>NC_040039.1:19052102-19107622 GCF_003713205.1 Coffea eugenioides
TGGGTTTGGTCTGAAATATTAGTTATTCTTGCGGGATGTCTCGACTTGATTGGTACAAGATGGAATGTCGAGGACGACATTCTTTTAAGGAGGGGAGTTTGTGACGCGCCGAAAGAAATTTTCTAGGGTTTATTTTATTTAATCGCCCGCCTTTTCTACATTTTCTTTATGAGAAAAATTCCCCAGATAAAGTTTATGAGCAAAGATAGTTTTAAAATGATTTTTCTAGTATCAGTTAGTTTTTGAGAAATTAAAAGCGTATTTTGAACGTGGGACCCGCAAGTGCGGTAAATGCATTATATTTTTGACAACTTGTTGGAATTTTGTATAAAGTGATATTATTTTACAAAGTGTTAAGATATTTGTATTGGAGAGACAAAAAGATAAGTTTTAAACCTAAAGGGTGACAAGTGTCACCTTCCTATTCAACCTTGACTTTGACCATTATTTCTTACCTTTCCTAATACTCAATTTTGACCCAAAAAGCACCTAAATTTCTGCAAGCTTGGCCGAATGTTCTTGCTCAAGAAAGAAAGAAAAGCTCTCAATTTCTTCCTTCTATTTCTTGCTCAATCTTCAAATCCAACCAATAAAACTCCAAATCATTCCATAAAATCTCTTTGCTAAGTAGTCTTGAGGTGTTTTGTGGAGTTGTTTGGAAAGCTAAGGTGATTTGTTGCTCTATCTCTTGTATGGCTAAGGTGAGTTGTGAATGACCCCTCTCCTTCCTCTAATGATGTTAAATTCATGATTGGTGGTGGTATAAGATGCACTTTTATGGATTATATCTTGAGTTTGGTTGAATTGGTGAAGTTTTATAATTTTTGGGGATTTTTCTGTTTTAATATGAACATGATTGTGTGCCTATGTATAATGATTGGAAATGATATAGAATGAAGCTAGAAGGTGTATTTGGTGGTTAATTGCAACCAATTTCTGTTTTGGAACAAATCTTGGAAAGTTAGGGTTTGATGTTCTTCATTCTGCCCGAATTTGTAGATCCTAGTTAGAGACCGAATTGGCCTTGGAATAAAACATGAAAGTTGTAGGGAATGACATTTTTGAGGTGGCTACAAAATTTCAGGTCAATCGGAGTAGCGTAGAATGAGATAAGCTGAAATTACTATTGTTGTTCTGGGTTCATCAGGATGTTAGAACTGCGTCTGAAATGGGTTGTTTTGACTGGAATTTTTTTGGATTTGGGTGTTGAGGTCTTCTGATGAAATGTAGCTTGATGTCCTAGCTACCATATGCCTTTGGAATTTCTGCATTTGGACCTATTTAGACTGAGTTGTACTGATTACAGCATAGTGTAATTTGTAAACCTGCAAGTACGGTTCTGGTTTGTTATTTGGCATATTTGACTTAGTTGTGCTGGTATTTGGACTGAGTGACCTTCTACATTGTTGTAGCCCTAGTTCTTAGCTTCGAAACGGTGGATCTTGGACCTCCATCCTATACTCGTAGTACCTTTGGTGCCATTACCGCAAAAGGACGTCAAAACTGTTTTTCTGGTTTTGAGCTTAACTTTCATTTCCGGACTTTTCCCTAGTTTGACTTGTACTAGTACTACTTGGAACTTGCTGAATGACTATTAGATGAACTTGTTGTTGTGTGTGTACCTTTGGGACTGGCTGAGGAAATAATGAAGCCATGATGGCTGGAAAAGTTAGCAAATTTAGGGGAAGTGCTGTCCGAACTTTGAAGAGATTTGTTTGCATTGAGTTTGTGATCTAAGACTCGGATTTGAGCAAGGCAATGATATATGATGGATGGTTTCTGAGCCATGGAGGTGAGTGACCCCAAACTATTGTTAAACCTTATTATGAAATGTTTCTTGCATTATTTACTCGACTGCATATCATGCGTGCTTGCATGTGAGTTCATGACATGTTTTGGCTTGAAATGAGTACTTGGGGAGTCTTGTGCTGAACACCAACGTCTCCTCCGTTTGTTTATGTTCATGTTCATCTGGAGCTCAAAAAGGGGCTCCCTCTTAATGTTAATATTAATGTTAAATGATCTGTTTGAGCGTTGGGTGTTCAAGTGCTACGATTTCCCTAGCTCACGAGAGCACTAAACGAACATTTGATCTCTGAATCATGACATCATCGAAATGATCGAAATGCAACATTGTGAAAAATATTTGTTTAATGATTTTCCTGGTTACTCGCTGAGCTTCTAGCTCACCCCAAAAATATTTTATTCCCCTCCAAAGGGCTCGTGGCGAAGGAAGGCTTGTTGTGATTTTATTGTTGTGGAATTCCTCTTGTATAAGAATTGGGATCATGGATCAGAGTGGCGCAGTGGAAGCGTGGACGCTTCGCTTTTGATATGTAAATTATTGGAGAATTTGATGTAATATTTGAGGTTTATTCTTGTAATTTATTTGAGGATTGTAGTGAACGACTGAGTCCCGGCGAGAGCCGGGCAGGCGGCCCGCCGAACCCTCTGGTTCGCCTTAAGGTTTTTGGGGGGTGAGCTAGAAGATCAGCGAGTAACCGGTAAAATCAGTAATCAAATCGGTTTAACAATAGTTCATTTCAATGATGTCATAAATCAAATGATAAGTCCAGAAACAATTACAACATTTACAAAACATTAAATATGGAGTATCAATAATTCAAGAAACATGTACAATGGAAAGCGATAGTAACATTCATGAAAAGATACGTTCGTTCTCCTGTCATTTCCTTTTTTTTTCCATTTGAAATTGCATCATTTTCCACCAACCTCCACCAACCTACAAAGGTAATACTCGAGTATACCAAACGTTCACCCAGGTCCCTAATCGCCCGACCGAGTCCGCTTCTGGCTCGAGACGACCGGTAACAAGGGGCAATGGCCAGTTCAGCCCAAAAGGCTTACATTCATGCGCAAGTAGCATTTAATCATTTATCATGAAAATTTCATATTATTAGGTCGAAGTGCGATTTAAAGTACACACTCGCTAGCAAAAACTCTGTTAACAATCATGAAAGCCGAAAATACAATAATAACCAAGACACTGATGATGCAAGCACGCATGATATGTAAAAAACAGTTCCCAAAATTAACTTTGAAAACAGTTCAAAAGTAAATAATGCAGGGGGGAAAGCGGTTCAAAAAATCATTTTTAGAAATAGTTGAGGTCACTCACCTCCATGGCTCAGAAACCAATCCATCATATATCATTGCCTGCTCAAATCGAGTCTTAGATCACCAAACTCAATGCAAACAAATCCCTTCAAAGTCGGACAGCAAACTTCCCCTAATTTCTTACTTATCCGCCATCAAGCTTCATTATTTCCTCACCAGTCCCAAAGTTACACACACAACAAACAAGTTCATCTAATAGCCATTCAGCAAGCTCCAAGTAGTACTAGTACAAGTCAAGTTAGGGAAAAGTCCGGAAATGAAAGTTAATCTCAAAACCAGAAAAACAGTTTTGACGTCATTTTGCGGTAATGGTACCAAAGGCACATCGAGTATCGGATGAAGGTGCAAGATACACCGTTTCGAAGCTAAAAGACAGGGCTACAAAATTGTAGAAGGTCACTCAGTCCAAATCCCAACACAACTAAGTCAAATATGCCAAATAACAAACCAGAACCGTAATTGCAGGTTTACAAATTACACTATGCTGTAATCAGTACAACTCAGTCTAAACAGGTCCAAATGCAGAAATTCCAAAGGCATATAGTAGCTAGGACATCAAGATACATTTAATCAGAAGACCTCAACACCCAAATCCAAAACAATTCCAGTCAAAACAACCCATTTCAGACACAGTTCTAACATCCTGATGAACCCAGAACAGCAATAGTAATTTCGGCTTATCTCATTCTACACTACTCCAATTGACCTGAAATTTTACAGGCACCCTTAAAACATCAATAACTACAAATTTCATGTTTTGAGCCAAGGCCAATTTGGCCTCTAACCATATGATACAAAACCGGACAGAAAGGGGGTTATGAAACCCTAACTTTCTCAAATTCCTTCCAAACCCAAAATTGGTTACAATTACCAATCATGTACACCTACTATAGTCATTAGCCATCAATTCCAACCATCATAGATAACCACAACATCATGATCACAATTAAACCAGAAAATTCATCAATAAATTGAAAACTTCACCAATTCCTCTCAAACCAAGAAATAAACCACAAATTCATCACTTTAGCTACCATTAAGCACAACTTAAGCTTCATTAAGTGTAGGAGGAACTTCAATCACCACTCACCTAGTAAACAAGAGAGGGAGAGTTGTTGGACACCTTAGCTTCCTTGAACACTTCCACAAAATCACTTACTAGCACCAAATGGAGGGATTTTATGGAGTAGAAACAACTTTAAGCAATTGGTTTGGATGATTTGCACTGGATGGAAGCTTGAAAATTGGAGAAGTTTTCTTTCTTTTCCTAGAGAGAGAGCCGGCCAAGAAGTTGAAGACAAGAATGAATTTTGTGTGATTTTTGAGATATTTAAGCAATTGGTCAAAAGTCAAGAAAATGAATAGTTGTCCTACAAGTGCCATCATTCACCAAGTGACACTTGTCACTACATTTAAAGCATTTCTATCCTTTAAGTCTCTCTCACATCAATCACTTCACCTCCTCTACTTATCTCTTAATACCCGATAAATTTCAACCAGTATCCGAAACTCAACCTAATTGGCCGAATTTTTCGCCCTAGTGGGTCCCACATCCGGTATACACTCTTAATTTCTCAAAACCTATTTGATACTATAAAAATCATCCAAAAACTATATCTGCTCCTTAAAAATATCTAGAAAATTTCCCTACTAAAGAAAACGCAGAAAACAAGCCATTAAATAAATAAAACCCTAGAAAATGGGAAAAGTACGGGTTCTCACACTTGTACTTTTCGGGGCGTCACAATCTCCCCTCCTTAAAAGAATGTCGTCCTCGACATTCCATCTTGTACCAATCAAGTCGAGACATCCCGCAAGAATCACTAAAAACCAAACCCACAGTCCGGCATCCTAAACTTCAAGCCTAGGATACACTACAGAGATCTGAAGCCTAAGCTCTGATACCAACTGTCACGACCCCACCTCCCCCTAAGGCGAACCAGAGGGTTCGGCGGGCCGCCTGCCCGGCTCTCGCCGGGACTCAGTCGTTCACTAAAGTCCTCAAACGAATTACAAGAATAAACCTCAAATATACATCACATGGTCCACAAATATACATCCAAGTCTCCAATAATTACATGTCATAAGCGAAGCGGAAACGATTCTCAACTATACATAAAATGATTCCAAATCCAAATTGTACAACATAAAGGCCATCCATTCAATTGAGAACCTTTGATATGTAAAGTTTGGGAACCTTTGATGTATATTTGATATATATATCTTGAAATTCAATTGAGGATTGTAGTGAACGACTGAGTCCCGGCGAGAGCTGGGCAGGCGGCCCTCCGAACCCTCTGGTTCGCCTTAGGGGGTGTTGGGGTCGTGACAGTTGGTATCAGAGCTTAGGCTTCAGATTCTTGTAGTGTATCCTAGGCTTGAAGTTTAGGATGCCGGACTGTGGGTTTGGTCTGAAATATTAGTTATTCTTGCGGGATGTCTCGACTTGATTGGTACAAGATGGAATGTCGAGGACGACATTCTTTTAAGGAGGGGAGTTTGTGACGCGCCGAAAGAAATTTTCTAGGGTTTATTTTATTTAATCGCCCGCCTTTTCTACATTTTCTTTATGAGAAAAATTCCCCAGATAAAGTTTATGAGCAAAGATAGTTTTAAAATGATTTTTCTAGTATCAGTTAGTTTTTGAGAAATTAAAAGCGTATTTTGAACGTGGGACCCGCAAGTGCGGTAAATGCATTATATTTTTGACAACTTGTTGGAATTTTGTATAAAGTGATATTATTTTACAAAGTGTTAAGATATTTGTATTGGAGAGACAAAAAGATAAGTTTTAAACCTAAAGGGTGACAAGTGTCACCTTCCTATTCAACCTTGACTTTGACCATTATTTCTTACCTTTCCTAATACTCAATTTTGACCCAAAAAGCACCTAAATTTCTGCAAGCTTGGCCGAATGTTCTTGCTCAAGAAAGAAAGAAAAGCTCTCAATTTCTTCCTTCTATTTCTTGCTCAATCTTCAAATCCAACCAATAAAACTCCAAATCATTCCATAAAATCTCTTTGCTAAGTAGTCTTGAGGTGTTTTGTGGAGTTGTTTGGAAAGCTAAGGTGATTTGTTGCTCTATCTCTTGTATGGCTAAGGTGAGTTGTGAATGACCCCTCTCCTTCCTCTAATGATGTTAAATTCATGATTGGTGGTGGTATAAGATGCACTTTTATGGATTATATCTTGAGTTTGGTTGAATTGGTGAAGTTTTATAATTTTTGGGGATTTTTCTGTTTTAATATGAACATGATTGTGTGCCTATGTATAATGATTGGAAATGATATAGAATGAAGCTAGAAGGTGTATTTGGTGGTTAATTGCAACCAATTTCTGTTTTGGAACAAATCTTGGAAAGTTAGGGTTTGATGTTCTTCATTCTGCCCGAATTTGTAGATCCTAGTTAGAGACCGAATTGGCCTTGGAATAAAACATGAAAGTTGTAGGGAATGACATTTTTGAGGTGGCTACAAAATTTCAGGTCAATCGGAGTAGCGTAGAATGAGATAAGCTGAAATTACTATTGCTGTTCTGGGTTCATCAGGATGTTAGAACTGCGTCTGAAATGGGTTGTTTTGACTGGAATTTTTTTGGATTTGGGTGTTGAGGTCTTCTGATGAAATGTAGCTTGATGTCCTAGCTACCATATGCCTTTGGAATTTCTGCATTTGGACCTGTTTAGACTGAGTTGTACTGATTACAGCATAGTGTAATTTGTAAACCTGCAAGTACGGTTCTGGTTTGTTATTTGGCATATTTGACTTAGTTGTGCTGGTATTTGGACTGAGTGACCTTCTACATTGTTGTAGCCCTGGTTCTTAGCTTCGAAACAGTGGATCTTGGACCTCCATCCGATACTCGTAGTACCTTTGGTGCCATTACCGCAAAAGGACGTCAAAACTATTTTTCTGGTTTTGAGCTTAACTTTCATTTCCGGACTTTTCCCTAGTTTGACTTGTACTAGTACTACTTGGAACTTGCTGAATGACTATTAGATGAACTTGTTGTTGTGTGTGTACCTTTGGGACTGGCTGAGGAAATAATGAAGCCATGATGGCTGGAAAAGTTAGCAAATTTAGGGGAAGTGCTGTCCGAACTTTGAAGAGATTTGTTTGCATTGAGTTTGTGATCTAAGACTCGGATTTGAGCAAGGCAATGATATATGATGGATGGTTTCTGAGCCATGGAGGTGAGTGACCCCAAACTATTGTTAAACCTTATTATGAAATGTTTCTTGCATTATTTACTCGACTGCATATCATGCGTGCTTGCATGTGAGTTCATGACATGTTTTGGCTTGAAATGAGTACTTGGGGAGTCTTGTGCTGAACACCAACGTCTCCTCCGTTTGTTTATGTTCATGTTCATCTGGAGCTCAAAAAGGGGCTCCCTCTTAATGTTAATGTTAATGTTAAATGATCTGTTTGAGCGTTGGGTGTTCAAGTGCTACGATTTCCCTAGCTCACGAGAGCACTAAACGAACATTTGATCTCTGAATCATGACATCATCGAAATGATCGAAATGCAACATTGTGAAAAATATTTGTTTAATGATTTTCCTGGTTACTCGCTGAGCTTCTAGCTCACCCCAAAAATATTTTATTCCCCTCCAAAGGGCTCGTGGCGAAGGAAGGCTTGTTGTGATTTTATTGTTGTGGAATTCCTCTTGTATAAGAATTGGGATCATGGATCAGAGTGGCGCAGTGGAAGCGTGGACGCTTCGCTTTTGATATGTAAATTATTGGAGAATTTGATGTAATATTTGAGGTTTATTCTTGTAATTTATTTGAGGATTGTAGTGAACGACTGAGTCCCGGCGAGAGCCGGGCAGGCGGCCCGCCGAACCCTCTGGTTCGCCTTAAGGTTTTTGGGGGGTGAGCTAGAAGATCAGCGAGTAACCGGTAAAATCAGTAATCAAATCGGTTTAACAATAGTTCATTTCAATGATGTCATAAATCAAATGATAAGTCCAGAAACAATTACAACATTTACAAAACATTAAATATGGAGTATCAATAATTCAAGAAACATGTACAATGGAAAGCGATATTAACATTCATGAAAAGATACGTTCGTTCTCCTGTCATTTCCTTTTTTTTTTCCATTTGAAATTGCATCATTTTCCACCAACCTCTACCAACCTACAAAGGTAATACTCGAGTATACCAAACGTTCACCCAGGTCCCTAATCGCCCGACCGAGTCCGCTTCTGGCTCGAGACGACTGGTAACAAGGGGCAATGGCCAGTTCAGCCCAAAAAGGCTTACATTCATGCACAAGTAGCATTTAATCATTAATCATTGAAAATTTCATATTTATTTAGGTCGAGTGCGATAAAGTACACACTCGCCTAGAAAACTCGTTTTAACAATCATTGAAAGCAAAATCAATAATAACAAGACACTGATATGCAAGCACGCATGATATGTAAGAAAACAGTTCCAAAATTAACTTTGAAAACAGTTCAAAAGTAAATAATGCGGGAAAGCGGTTCAAAAATAATTTTAGAAATAGTTTGAGGTCACTCACCTCCATGGCTCAGAAACCATCCATCATATATCATTGCCTTGCTCAAATCCGAGTCTTAGATCACAAACTCAATGCAAACAAATCCCTTCAAAGTTCGGACAGCACTTCCCCTAAATTTCTTTACTTTTCCAGCCATCAAGGCTTCATTATTTCCTCAGCCAGTCCCAAAGGTACACACACAACAACAAGTTCATCTAATAGTCATTCAGCAAGTTCCAAGTAGTACTAGTACAAGTCAAGCTAGGGAAAAGTCCGGAAATGAAAGTTAAGCTCAAAACCAGAAAAATAGTTTTGACGTCCTTTTGCGGTAATGGTACCAAAGGTACTAAGAGTATCGGATGGAGGTCCAAGACCCACCGTTTCTAAGCTAAGAACTAGGGCTACAACAATGTAGAAGGTCACTCAGTCCAAATCCCAGCACAACTAAGTCAAATATGCCAAATAACAAACCAGAACCGTAATTGCAGGTTTACAAATTACACTATGCTGTAATCAGTACAACTCAGTCTAAACAGGTCCAAATGCAGAAATTCCAAAGGCATATGGTAGCTAGGACATCAAGATACATTTCATCAGAAGACCTCAACACCCAAATCCAAAACAATTCCAGTCAAAACAACCCATTTCAGACACAGTTCTAACATCCTGATGAACCCAGAACAGCAATAGTAATTTCGGCTTATCTCATTCTACACTACTCCAATTGACCTGAAATTTTACAGGCACCCTTAAAACATCAATAACTACAAATTTCATGTTTTGAGCCAAGGCCAATTTGGCCTCTAACCATATGATACAAAACCGGACAGAAAGGGGGTTATGAAACCCTAACTTTCTCAAATTCCTTCCAAACCCAAAATTGGTTACAATTACCAATCATGTACACCTACTATAGTCATTAGCCATCAATTCCAACCATCATAGATAACCACAACATCATGATCACAATTAAACCAGAAAATTCATCAATAAATTGAAAACTTCACCAATTCCTCTCAAACCAAGAAATAAACCACAAATTCATCACTTTAGCTACCATTAAGCACAACTTAAGCTTCATTAAGTGTAGGAGGAACTTCAATCACCACTCACCTAGTAAACAAGAGAGGGAGAGTTGTTGGACACCTTAGCTTCCTTGAACACTTCCACAAAATCACTTACTAGCACCAAATGGAGGGATTTTATGGAGTAGAAACAACTTTAAGCAATTGGTTTGGATGATTTGCACTAGATGGAAGCTTGAGAATTGGAGAAGTTTTCTTTCTTTTCCTAGAGAGAGAGCCGGCCAAGAAGTTGAAGACAAGAATGAATTTTGTGTGATTTTTGAGATATTTAAGCAATTGGTCAAAAGTCAAGAAAATGAATAGTTGTCCTACAAGTGCCATCATTCACCAAGTGACACTTGTCACTACATTTAAAGCATTTCTATCCTTTAAGTCTCTCTCACATCAATCACTTCACCTCCTCTACTTATCTCTTAATACCCGATAAATTTCAACTAGTATCCGAAACTCAACCTAATTGGCCGAATTTTTCCGAATTTTTCGCCCTAGTGGGTCCCACATCCGGTATACACTCTTAATTTCTCAAAACCTATTTGATACTAGAAAAATCATCCAAAAACTATATCTGCTCCTTAAAAATATCTAGAAAATTTCCCTACTAAAGAAAACGCAGAAAACAAGCCATTAAATAAATAAAACCCTAGAAAATGGGAAAAGTACGGGTTCTCACACTTATACTTTTCGGGGCGTCACAATTTGTCTTCAAACCTTTTAGATCATTTTTTTAAGATAAATAAAAATTGTGCAATGCATTTACAATTAGAAGTTAACATTTTTTGTTGTTTACCTAAATTGATTTTGGAAAAAATATACAATAAATAAATAAAAATAAGAAGATAGGTGGAGGGGATCATTAGACAAGTGTATTAGGGGATCATTAATCAAGTGTATTAGGGGATCATTAGACAAGTGCAGTGCATGCAAATAGGACAAGTGTCCTCATTCTTGGTTGACAACACATGCAAGGGGGGTTTAGCTGACTAGACACTTGGAGGCCTAGGATAATTTGAAAACAAAAAAGCAAAGAAAAAGCAAAAGAGAGAGCTACGGGCAGCAAAAACAAAAAGAAAAACCAGAAAAAGGAACAAGGGGAATTCTAAGAAGCAAGGTGACGACTGAGGAGGAAAGGGAGGAAACAGAGAGAGGGACCGAGAGTGAGAGATAGAGAAAAAGGAAACTAAGAAAGGGGAAGAGAATGAGGGAGCTTGGTGGCTAGGGTTGAAGGGAGAAGCGAGGGTCTAGAAGGAGAAAGAAAAAGGATTTCGTTGGGGCTGAGGGTGAAAGAAAAAGCAAAGGAAGAAAGCAAGATGAGGCTACGGGGGATCAAAAGGAAAAAAAGAAAGAAAAGGGAAAAAAAACAAGGGAGGAAACTGAGAGAGAGAGGCTGAGTGAGGGGCGGAAGAACAGAGAAAAAAGGAGAAAAACCAGAGGGGCGGTAGACAAGGAAGAAACGAGGGGACTGAGCGAGGGAGGAGGAACCAAGCAAGGGGAAAAAAACAGAAAGAGAAGAAAAACAGAGCAAAGAGGAAAAGAGGGGAAATCTGGAAATTGAGAGAGCTTCGGGAGGGAATCAAACGAGAAAGAGAGCAAGAAAGATAGATGAAAGGAAAAAGAAAGCAGAGGAGAGGAGGAAGGTGTGGCGACCCCACTTCCCCCTAAGGTGAACCAGAGGGTTGACGGGCCGTCTGCCTAGCTCTCGCCAGGACTCACGCAAGCAATCTAGCCCAAATCCTTCCGAAGAATAACCTAAGTTATTACAACACCGTTTCCATCCAAATAGGCTGATAACTAAATCCACATTAACTCCAAAGATAACAGCATTTTTAAGATATCCAATCGTCAAATCTTAAATACCTTACGCGTTACAAATCAGGTAACAAAAACATACAACTCCAAATATATAACTCCTACAACGCAAGCATATTTACATACAAACCAAATATCAGAATTAGGGTTTACACTTTTCCAGCTTCAAGTGGTAACCCAAGACAAAAGTACATTGTTTCATTCGAATTACATTACAAACTGCAAATCAAAGTCACAAGGTTCAAATACATTCCTAAGCAAATATAAATAGGCTCAGATTTTCTCAAACGTCAAGACCTGTCAAGGAAAACAAATAAACGTGGGGTGAGCTAAAGCTCAGTGGTGCTCCAAAACATGCAATCAAATAAAACAAATAACACGTATTGATTTCAACTGAAGTAAACAAATAGGAAAGCGCATAACAGCACAAGGTAGGATACAGGGGCTCTCAGGAGCCATTCTCCACGCTTGATCAAAATTTACCGTGGTCGACACTCCGTCAACTCTCACTACTTACGGTCCGTGTAGATCTTTTTCTTTTTCTCAACTCCGACACCGATCATACCCCTGTCCCGGGCCCGCACACCAAATAAGAAAGCGGTAATACTCGAGTATACCCTTTGGATAAACTAGTCGAGGGATTCACCCAACGACGTCACAACACTTTCAGACTAGTCGAGGGATTTACCCAACGACGTCACAAACTAGTCGAGGGATTTACCCAACGACGTCACAAACTAGTCGTGGAATTTACCCAACGATGTCACAACACTTGAGATATTCACGAAAACATTTCACACAAGTCACCACTCGAACGGCTAGTGTGATAAAGTACACACTGCTCACTTCGATGGATCAAAAACCACTTTGCAATTGTTATATATTGAGTCAAGAATGCACTGTAACCAAATAGTCATAAAACAAGCAGGGATACTCACCAAGAGTGAAGTCACAAGTCAAGCTGGGAATCAAAATCCGCGTCCTCGCTAAATCCTAGGAAACCAAGTTTTAAGAACTATAAGTTTTCTATTCAAGTTCTAGGTTTATAAATATAAAAGATTCTCTAGTATATAAATAGTTTATTTTCTCAAATTAATTCGACAATCTACTTAAGATTAAAATTAGTAAAAGTAGAAAAATGTTTCATATGGCTTGTCTTCAAAATACTTTTCTTTCTAAAGGTGCAACTAGAGCTACTTTACTGGAATACGTTATCTTGCCGAGCAAGTTTTCCTCTAGAACAACTAGCCTGGGACAAATTTTAAGGAAAGAAAAGAAAGTAAAACAAGACTTAGGGTCTTAGAGACTAGTGAAATCATTTTCTAGAAATAATAAGGCTAGTTTAAGCTAAAGGATGAAATATCGAGTCGGCAAAGTTTAGAAAATCCCTACACAAGAATTTTTAACGTAACGTACAAAACTAAATTTTAACGTTTAATACTAGGGCAAAGATCTATTTAAATAGCTTGCATAAAACTTTCTCAAGTTCACAGGACCAAAACGGATTTCTTACGATTCCGATTCACAAGCACATAATATTTCAGATTTGTCAATATAGCAACCTCACATTTCAAATAGAAATCTCACTAGGGCTTCGTCAATCATTAGATCTTGGTTTCCAACATTCTCATATCAGATCACAATTGAACAAAATAAATGCAAGGCCTCCAAGCAATTCCAGCAGTTAATTTCATCAAAACCGTAATGCTCGTAAAATTTACTCAAATAGCCAAGGGTTTCATCAATCATTAACCCTTAGCATCCAACAATCATTTCTTATTGCAATATCGCCGACAATTCAAGTGTTTCAGTACTAAGTATCTTACAAGACTTAAAACAACATTTTTCAAGCATATCCAACCATTACATTCCAAGAAAAAGAAAAATCCAGAAACAACTACAAATTTCAGTTTCATTTCCCTCGGCAATTCACAAGATTTTCCAGCACTTTGCTTCACCATTTTCAACCAAATTATCAATTGTATCAAAAGTTTCACATCTACGCAGCTTACTAGACTTAAAAACGCACATTTCTCATGCATTTCTAAACCATTTAATTCTAAGGAAAAATTTCCAGAAGCAAGTGAAAATTTCCAGCTCCTCCTCTCGGTTTCCAAAATTTTCCAACAACTCATTAATCTTAGGTCCAATTTTTTTTTTTCCTCGGCTAAATTACTGTGTTGAGTACTCAAGTCTGACATGCAAACACTTAGCTAGTTAGTTAACATTTTTAGCTCAAAATCGGATTCGATTAACAACTACAAACATCCCAAAAATCCAGAAATTTGTCCAACTAGCCTCGGATGAACATGCATGTAGCAGATTTCGGTTTCATTTTATTTTTCTGATTTAAACCAATTAATTAACTACATGCAGAGCTTGATTATCTTTTTATTAACTAGCTAATAATGGTTATAAGCTCAGAACAACAAAATTAAACCAAGTAAAGTTGCATTATTCAAATCAAGTTCTCGGCAAATCCTATTTCCTTCCGAATCAGATTTCCTTAAGTTTTTAATCTCTTCATCCGAACGTATAACTCAACATGCAATTCTTAATCATATTACTATTAGCTTAGCTAATCACGATTGCATGCTCAGATTATTGAAATTTAGTAAAGTACAACTGAAATTTCTAATCAAACTCTCGGCAGAACAACCATTTCCTGCGCACAACAGATTTTTCCCTTCCTAAATTCATCATCCGAATACTTAAGCATCACATGCAAGTTCCTTAACATCTTCACCTACTTATATTTAGTCAGTCTAAGACCAAGATTTACCTCGGTTTGTAGCTTAGCTCACGCACAAGAAAAACTGAAAATTTTCTCCCTCTCTCGCTCTCGGCTTGCTGTCGCGCTTGGAGGTTGGTCCTGGTTGGTGTTGCAGCTGCAGGGTGTTGAAGTAGAAGGATGATCGTTGCTGGTGGGGGTTGAAGGTGCAGTATGAAATGGTCAGCTCGTGGTTGGGATGAGGAAAGTGGTGCAGCTCACTCCCTCGGTCAGAACTGGAATGTTGCAGCTCGCGGATTGCAGCTCTCTTTTCTTGCTCAAGCGTCTGCTCAGAAAAGGAAATGGAAGCTCGGCTCTTTCTCTCACTTGGTCGATGATTACGAGGTGAGATGGTGGAGTGTTTGTGGTGCGAGGTAGTGGTGAGATAATGCAGAGAAAATGGGGCGCGGTTGAGGTAGAGTGTCTGTGAGGAGAAGAGGAAATGTGCTTTGGCAGAAATAGAAGTGTTAGTGTTTTATAGAGTTGGCCGAGAGTGTTTTGGGTGGTTGCATGGTAATTTTCCGAAATAGTGGAGGGGTATTTCGGTCATTTCATATCTCCTCCTAATTTCTACTCAAGTCCTCAATTTTAACTTAACTCCAAAAATTATCCCAAATGAGATTTAAACGCCTACCAATATACCAATCTCGCAAGGGTTCAATGATCGAAATTTCTACATCCTAAGTTTATACTTAGTATACCTGTGTTATGTTTATCTAACATTTAACGATTTCACCTTAACACTAAGGTTTCTATTTACTCTTGACCTTATTAGGGAAAAGTTAGCTATCAAATTTAAAGCATTTATTTTTAGAGCAATAAAATTAATCTAACTCAGGAAATATCGATTTAGTTATAACAGGTCAAGTAAGATAATAATTTAGTACAATTATATTATTTTTCACATAAAAATTATTTTTGCGCACTTTATTTAAAAACAAGTAAAAGTAATGCTGGAATTTATTAAGGAATTAGAAATGCGAATAAAATATGCACTGAGGTTTATATATATATTTTGAGGTTCTCACAGAAGGAACTGGAAAGGAAAAGAGGCAAAACTTGACGGAGGAATTGCAGCTTGTTACAGGCTCACCGAATCCACCATCATTACCTGCGAAATTTCACCAAGCAAGAGCATTGTAAGCTGTCCTTGTTCTTTAAATTTCAGTTCTTTTCAAGCTTTCGAAACATGTTCTCCGTGGCTTTACTTAGTGCAATTTTCCTGTTATTTGTCCACAATTTTTGAACATACATGTTTTATGCATTGATTGGGCCGAATTTCTATGTCTTTGACAAATTTTGGGGCCGATTATAGTTTCAATGGAGCAAAGAATTGGTGAAAATTTTAATACCCCTGACCTGTTCGATGAAATGCCTGATTGAAAATTATACTTGAAAGATGACTTTGCTGCATTTGCGTGTGAGGAAAATGACATGGTCAGCAAGTTCAATGGTAGAAAGCAGAGTTTTGAGGGATTCTTACGTGCTTATTTTTGCATCGTTTCGATTTTTTCTTTGTCTTATTCTTCCTTGTGTATAAACCCCTCTGTTTAAGGAAAGAGGGGTGCAATTTAGATGTTTTTCTTCTGCAAATAAAGACTAAATGGTAGCTGATGTTCTTTTGATCTTTAATGGTTTAATATCCAGGATTGGCTTGTGTTAATCAAAGGGGGTTGAATTTGTTAAAGAGTTTTTATTCGATAGGTTCTCAGGCTTTAGTTTGCGTAAGATTTATGCACGGAATAGGCTTTCAATTGCAGAACCTAGAAATTAGTGTCGAAGAAGAAAGTTTCTGCGAAGCATGAATGAATAAATTTCTGAAAATTGCAGTTAACCCCTCAATTTTTGCTTAATTATCCTATGACCATAAAATCTTTAGTTTTCTTTCAATTAAGTACTTATTTTAATTACAATTTAGTCATTTTATTTTAGTTTTCTTTAATAATTTTACAAATTGCAGGTTTTATTGAAGTTAGAAATAGGTTAGATCATTTGCCTGATTAAATTAGGAGAATTAACTCGTCGAATATGGGATATGGACGAGTATGGCTCTCTAAGCCTTAGCACGCTCGTATTCCCTCTATTAAAGGAAAAATTAAAATCACGAAAATCTTCCCCGCACCCATTATGATGCATTCCCTTAGGTCATGTATATTTGTGTATTATTAGTTTCTTTTCTTTCTTTTCTTCGAGTCTCATCTTTTGCACATCCGTGACCTCTTCAAAGAGTCACTCTTGGATATCACAATTAATGTGATTTGCACCAATTAAACTTGTGTCGCGCCCCACTTTTTGAAGGTGTGAAAGTAGTGTGTGGGATATGTATGTGAACGTGTGTGAAAATGAAAATAAAAGGCCGTGGGATTGTGAAATGCGACGGTTTGGCCAAACAAAGTTCAAAAAGGGTTTTTGAATGGAAACTGGAGTCGCCACTTGGTATAGAGTTAGGGTGTACCAAGTCACCCAAAAAGTGATTTTTTGGAAAGAAAAGTAAACAAACCTTTTTTAAAGAACTCTTAGGTCTACGTAACCAAAGAAAGGGATCGGGAGTCACATTTGATAAGGGAGAAGGCAAAGGCAAAGCCTAAGGCACTCCCTTACCCTAGTCAAAGCTAGTTGCGTGACTTAGCCCTTCTTTTCTTAATTCTTCTACCCAAAATATGTGTTGCATGTTGGATGTGACTAATGGATATGAAAAAAATGCAATCCTAAATCTAAAATGTCTCTTATGAGGCTTTTTGGTCCCAATCACATTAGTTGTGATGGCCAATAAGGAAAACTCTCATAGAGGTCACGGGTAATGCAAATGAAGACCCAAATATGAGTGCAAGTGTGAAAATATAAGAGAAATGCAAAATAAAATAAAAATACAAATGTAAGTGCAAGTGTGCAAATGTAATAAAAGTGCATGTGTGCAAATGTAAGAAAAGTGCATGTGTGCCAATTGAGAAAATGAAGGTGTATGTGTGCAAGTGGATCAAAATATGGTATAATGGTAGTAAATGCATCTAAGTACAATTGGGTGCAATTTGTGAGGTAGAAAATAAATAAGTGATAGGGAAAGAAGAGAAAGTGTGTGAACATGGCATGTGGAGTAAAAATATAAGTAGTGAGAAAATGTAGATGAAAAAATGATATGGTAAAATGGAGGTGCATGATCCTAGAGGAATGCATCAAGTCGGGTACGGGAATGACTTCTAACTTCATGATTTTGATTTTTCCTTTGATTAGAAGGAAGAACTAGCGTGCTAAGGCTATTTTGTAGCTACACTCGCTCGTTCCCCTTACCGAAAGGGGACTCTCAAGCAAATGTACCCTATAACTAGCATGAGGATGCAAAAACCTAAAATGAAGGGGAAAGGATTGGAGGAGCATGCCAAATGCTAGAAAACTAAGAAAAATGTATGAAATGTAGTGAAATATGCAAGTACGCACTAACGAGAGGGGACGGCCCTAATGGGTCTAGCATTGGACTAGCCCTTCACTACACTTTTCACAAGCATTGGACTTGCGAGAGTTCGAGGGGGAAGACCATGACTGGCATTGGACTAGCCACGGTGACGTACATTCATCTATATAAGCAAATATAAATAAAAGCAAGTAGACATGCAAGGCACGTATTTTCACGTAACACATAGCACATACGCATGCTTATCTAGATGCAAAAACCTAGGGAAAGCGATTAAACACATAGCATCTAGGCATGCAAAACACATAAGGCAATTAAGGCCCTAACTATTACATTTTTCGGGGGGAAGCCTACTACAATCTAAAAGGGGAAATAAGGAGGAATAAAACAATTAAATCCCTAACTATTACAATTTTGGCATTCGAGTGCCTCCCAAATGAGAAAACTGAACTAAAATTAAAGCAAAACTAGGCAACTAAGGAAATAAATAAAGTGAAAATGAAATAAACACTTAAAGTCATGCAATTGCACACACAAGACACATATACGCACGTAGGGTCAAATAAAGTCAAAAATAAAGGATAAGGTGTACCTCCCTTGAGTTGGAGCTCTAATGGGGTGAAATGACTTATTTACCCTCCAAAATAAAGAAAAAAGGGTCAAGGCATCACTTTAATTAACAAAATAAGCACATGAAATGGAAATGAACACGAAATTGAGTCAATCCAAGGCATTTAACGGAAGGTGAACAACCCATGTAAGAATTAAAACAAGTAATGACTTAATTGCAAAAATTAAAGAAATTGGAGGGGTCAAATTAATTAATTTTGTGCCATAGCGAAACAAAGGGAGACTTGGGGGGCCGAAGTGGCAATTTCTGAAAGTTGTTTTCCATGCAAATGCATGCAAAGCCACGAAACATTGACTGCAACAAACATTTCTGCTGAAAGCTTTCTGTAACAAAACAAAATGCAACCGCTGCTTTCATTTCCTTTCTTTGTATGCGGATTTCAACCACTTTGATCGAAAAACTTTTAACCCCAAGCATTAAAGCCTGAATCTAAAATCAGATAAGCAGCAACATTTAGCGTTCAACCATGCAAAACTTAAGTTGAGATCATAAATGCAAACTTTCCTTAAAAGCTATTTTCTTTGCTACTGACTTTTTTACCGCAACTTAGCGGCCTTTTTTTTCTATCCCCCTCAATAATATAAATCAGCCAAGCACTTGCCAACTTATCATCACAAAAGGCGAGGCAATCAGATCAAGACCCATCCACAACCCCAAGCCAAAATGTTCAAAGTGTTTGACAAAAATTCATAACTCAACTGGAAGACAGTCACAGGATTGCGATCCTCATAGCAGTTCATGGAACCGGCATAAAAATAGGAGGTGAGCAAAATGAAAGCAAAACAACAACTTTTCTTCATACACTTGAGGGAATGGAAACTGATATGATGAAACAATCACAAAACAAAACAAATGATAAACTTCAATGCTAACAAATGCCAATGAGTGTGGAGCTTGTGATTTGTTATGTAACAGCCTTAGGAAATGCAGACTCCATGAGCTGCAAACCGCACAACATTTTGACAAGAAAAATGTTCCAGCAAACATGGAAACAAGAGGGAAGACCTTAAGGCACAAGGGACAGATTGATTATCACAAAAAGATCACAAAAAAAAGGACAGAGACAGTGGTGTGGACAGGCAATTAACGAAGGAGCGTCTGCAATTTCTGATGGCTTCGAAATTTTAGCAACTTCATGCGGCAACAACAAGTTTTAACAGCAATAAAAATTCAACCATTCTCAAACCATCAAAAAATCAAATCTTCAGAACATCAGAGATCACCTAAGAGAAAACCCACGGACTACATCCATTTCACTGTCCAGAATTTTGTGTGCCAATCTAGACGCAAGGCAAACCAAAATCCAGGCGACATGATCATCCACCATTCCTCCTATTTGGCCATGAGACAATGATGAAACCAGTTTCATCAAAGTCCAAACCATGAAACAAGGAGGAACCGAAACATTTCTAGTCAAACACATGCACACATTCACTCTCATTCTCACAGCATTCACATCGGACAGACTTTTCACTTTTAAAACCAAAACTAGAAAGCTCATCAGTCAATATACAAACGAACCCCAAACAATAACAAAACCAAAAAAAAACAGACCAAACCAGAACTTCAACCAAATCGAATCTCCAGTTTTTAGCCAAATCAGACGCAATATGCATATTAATTTAACAGAGACCCAGCAAATGAACCAAAACCCAGTTTCAGCTTAGCAAATTGGGCTCCATTTAGCGATAGGAATGAACAAGAAAAAAAAAGTGGAAAGTTACCCGTTCACTGCTTTTAAATCTGTATCCTCAGTAACAGGTGCCACGGCCGGAGAAGGAAAACAGCAACAGAAAAGGCAGCGCCACCACCAGAGCCGATATCAACGATATGGTCATCGATGTTCCTCTTCTTGCAGAGCTTGGCAAAGAAGCAAGGCCAGTCGGGTTCCATAGTCACACTAGCATTCTTCACCAACGTAGCGATCTCCTCTGACGCTGCGGCCGCACTGCTTTTTTCCTTTCCCAGATTTCCTTTTTCTAAAACCTTCGGTTCTCCTCTCGAAGCTTTTCTTCTCATGCTCGCCGCTCTCCCTGATTTCCTTCCCTCTTCTTTTCCTGCCGGTTGCTACCCTACTTTTCCAAACCCTAGCCGCTACTCCAATCTTCCCTTCTGTCTTTTTTCTCTCACCAAGCTCCTTCGACCTTCCCCCGAAACTTTCCAGATCGTTCCCTCTCTCTCCAGCTCTCCTTTCTAAAACCTAGCCTTTTTCTCAGCCGTCATGCCCCTTCTTTTGCTTCATCAACCTTTGCTGGTTTTTCTTTCTTCCGTCACACACCCACACACCCTCTCGCTGTTACTCTCCTCCTGGTTTTTCTTTTGCCGTCCAAGAACCTCTCTCTCGCTCAGCCGTCCTTTTTCTTTTCCCTCGCTCTGTTTTTTAGTTCCTTCCCTCTATATTTCCGAAGCCCTATCTGCCTTTTCTTCCGCTTTCATTTCCTTTTTCCCCCGTCACCTTTCAGATTTTTGTTAGCCTTTCGTCCCTCTCTCTCTTTGGCTTGCGGCTCTTTGGCATTTTAAAGGCATCTCAAAAGACTAAACCTAATATGAAGGGCCAAGATTTTAAACCCCAAAGTAGACTTATGTGTCTGATTCTTGTCCCTTTGATTGACTTTTTTTCTTTTTTTCATTTTTCTTTTTCCCTTTTTTTTCCGAAGAACAAATAAAATAAAAACCTAGAATCGAAACAAAAATAAATTAAATGATTAAATGATTAAAGTTTAATTAAATGATAAAATGTCTTAAAAATAAAAATAAAAATAAAAGACTAAAAGTAAAATAAAAACTAACATGAAAAATAAAAATAATAGTAAATAAAAATACACTAAAAATTTGGTGTCTACAGTTTGCCCCTCTTTGTCTGAGTTTTGGAAAAATTTGAGACAAAGAAGTAGACACCAAATACTTACCTGTGATTGGTCGAACGACTTGCCGTCTTTGAAATGAGGACTGACCTCTTTTAACAAAAAATTTTAAAATGGGACTGACCCAGACGAGAATTTTAAAACGGGACAGACCCGTACAAAAATTTAAACCATGGGACTGACCCGAATGAGAATTTAATCATGGGACTGACCCGGACAGAAAATTTAAAACGGGACTGACCCGAACAGAAAATTTAAAAAGGAACTGACCCCAACAGAAATTTAAATCGGGACTGACCCGAGGGGACTGACCCGAGGGGACTGACCCCAACATGAAATTTAAAAATCGGGACTGACCGGAGGGGACTGACCGAATAAGATTTAAAATCATGGGATTGACCCGAATAAAATTTAAAATGGAATGCACACTAGTGGGACTGACCCATGTTTAGTGGCAATAAAATGCAGTGCACACTGGTGGGACTAACCCATGTTCAGTGGCGGTGTAAATGAAATGCACGCTAGTGGGACTGACCCATGTTTAGCGGTGATGAAAAATGAAATGCACACTGGTGGGACTAACCCATGTTCAGTGGCGGTGAAGAATAAAATGCACGCTACTGGGACTGACCCATGTTTAGCGGCAATGAAAATGAAATGTACACTGGTGGGACTAACCCATGTTCAGTGGCGATGTAAACAAAATGCACGCTAGTGGGACTAACCCATGTTTAGCGGCAATAAAACAAACTGCACGCTAGTGGGACTGACCCATGTTTAGCGGCAATGAAAATGAAATGCTCACTGGTGGGACTAACCCATGTTCAGTGGCGATGAAAACAAAATGCATGCTAGTGGGACTGACCCATGTTTAGCGGCAATAAAACAAACTGCACGCTAGTGGGACTGACCCATGTTTAGCGGCAATGAAAATGAAATGCTCACTGGTGGGACTAAGCCATGTTCAGTGGCGATGAAATGAAAGGCTCACTAGTGGGACTGACCCAACGGCTAGTGGCAGTGAAAATGAAATGCGCACTAGTGGGACTGACCTAACGGCTAGTGGCGATGCAAAATAAAGTGCTCACTAGTGGGACTGACCCAACGGCTAGTGGCAGAATAAAAGAAATGCGCACCAGTGGAACTGACCCAACGGCTAGTGGCAGAATAAAAAGTGTGAGTGGGACTGACCCAACGGCTAGTGGCAGAATAAAAGAAATAAACTGACCCAACGGCGCATGCGCACTAACTGGACTAGTGGCGATGCAACTAGTGGGACTGACCCAACGGCTAGTGGCAGAATAAAGAAATGCGCACTAGTGGGACTGACCCAACGGCTAGTGGCGATGCAAAATAAGGTGCTCACTAGTGGGACTGACCAACGGCTTAGTGAACAAAAGAAAGTGCTCACTAGTGGGACTGACCCAACGGCTAGTGGCGATGCAAAATAAAGTGCTCACTAGTGGGACTGAACCAACGGCTAGTGGCAGAACAAAAGAAAGTGCTCACTAGTGGGACTGACGCAACGGCTAGTGCAATGCAAAATAAAGTGTTCACTAGTGGGACTGACCCAACGGCTAGTGGCAGTGTAAAAGAAAATGCACACTAGTGGGACTGACCCAACGGCTAGTGGCGGTGCAAATGAAATGCTCACTAGTGGGACTGACCCAACGGCTAGTGGCAGAATAAAAGAAATGCGCACTAGTGGGACTGACCCAACGGCTAGTGGCAGTGTAAAAGAAAATGTACACTAGTGGGACTGACCCAACGGCTAGTGGCGGTTGCAAAATGAAATGCTCACTAGTGGGACTGACCCAACGGCTAGTGGCAGAATAAAAGAAATGCGCACTAGTGGGACTGATCCAACGGCTAGGGGCGATCAAAATAAAGTGCTCACTAGTGGGACTGACCCAACGGCTAGCGGCAGAATAAAAGAAATGTTGGTATGTATGAAGAGATTGTATAAGATTTACTAGAAGAATCATCCAAAGATTTGCCCCAGTGATGAATTGGTCAGTGGGATTAAACCCGAGCCTGCCATGGTGATCGGTCAGTGGGATAGCACCCGAGCCTGCCAGAGATAGAATAAAACACACACGTTAGTGAGATAAACTCGATGCTAATGGTGGTAGAAGAAAAGAAACACACACGCTAGTGAGATAGACTCAATGCTAACGGTGGCAGAAGGAAACACACACGTTAGTGAGATAAACTCGATGCTAACGATGGTTGAACAAAACGCACACGTTAGTGAGATAGACTCGATGCTAACGGTGGTGGAATAAAAACGCACACGTCAGTGAGATAGACTCGATGCTAACGGTGGTTGAATAAAACGCACACGTTAGTGAGATAGACTCGATGCTAACGGTGGTGGAATAAAAACACACACGTTAGTGAGATAAACTCGATGCTAACGGTGGTAGAAGAAAAGAAACACACACGCTAGTGAGATAGACTCAATGCTAACGGTGGTAGAACAAAACGCACACGTTAGTGAGATAAACTCGATGCTAACGGTGGTTGAACAAAACGCACACGTCAGTGAGATAGACTCGATGCTAACGGTGGTGGAATAAAACGCACACGTCATTGAGATAGACTCGATGCTAACGGTGGTGGAATAAAACGCACACGTCAGTGAGATAGACTCGATGCTAACGGTGGTTGAATGAAACGCACACGTTAGTGAGATAGACTCGATGCTAACGGTGGTGGAATAAAAACGCACACGTTAGTGAGATAGACTCGATGCTAACGGTGTTTGAATGAAACGCACACGTTAGTGAGATAGACTCGATGCTAACGGTGGTGGAATAAAACGCACACGTTAGTGAGATAGACTCGATGCTAACGGTGGTGGAATAAAAAACGCACACGTTAGTGAGATAGACTCGATGCTAACGGTGGTGGAATGAAACGCACACGTTAGTGAGATAGACTCGATGCTAACGGTGGTGGAATGAAACGCACACGTTAGTGAGATAGACTCGATGCTAACGGTTGTTGAAGTCAGTGAATTCAATGTGGTTGTCAAGAATGGGGAATGGAAGGGTGCGCTGCGGGCGCTGAGATCAAATTGAAATTTGTCAGGGAACAAGAAATTAAATTCAAGTTTGATTTTTTGAGAATCTTTTCAAAAAATAATTTTGCCCCAGTTTCCACCAATTATTGTGCAACTGATCAATTGATTTTGCATTACGGCATGGTTGTTCCTCCTTGAGGCCTTGATTCGTAAGATTCTGACTTACGCTTCTTCGTCGATTTCAGCCATGGATACCTGCACAGGGGGCTTGCCAAAGTACAACATGCACTTCATTTCAAAATATTGCAACTATTACTCATGAAAGAAGCAGTGTGATTGATTTGAAAGTCTTGCTTGACTGTTTGACGTAATCCTCAAATGGACTATAAAAAATTTGCCCCAGTGTGGGCTTATTTTGCGAAATCTTATAAACAAAATTTTGCCCCAGTATGGGCCATTTAATTGCAAAAACTTGTTTGGATGACTTTCCATTTATTTGAACACTGTAAGAAACTATGTTTCCAAAAAGAAAATTTCATGATGAATTTCTTGAAGTAATACCAAATTACAGAAGATTTCTTCCACCCTTTTAGCATCTGTGTTTTGGGTAATGGGTCACAATTTCCAGTTGGCTTATCTTCAGGACCAATCAAGTGACTTTCTTTCTGATTTGAGGTGGCCAAGGAAAATGAGAGGTCAAGATTTGTCTGGTTCTTGTGCCCAAAATTGTAATGCATTCAACATCACATCTTAGTGAAAGCAAATAGTTTGTCACCCTTATTTCTTAAGAAAATTGAGTCAACATATAAGCTTTAAGCTTGCAACAAATGGGTAGAAACGATAGCTAAACATGCGAAAACTGGTTATACCCTTATGATCATGAGTGATCGATGGATTTCTTATGAGCATAATCCTCACTTTGGGTTGTCATGAAAGAATAAGTCAACGATGAACTTTATTAGCTTGTAATGTGGCTTGAAAACGATAGTTAAAGAATAAGACTTTCAGGGACATTGCACCGAAGATCGTACTTTTCCAAAATTGCCCCTACGTTGGAACTCAAAGATCTCAGACTTTGTTTGCATTTTTCTCCCCATTCACCAGGGATTTTAGCGTCGAATGTTCTTGCATTTACTTTTCTTGCTTTGCTTTTGCTTCCTTTTCTTTTCCTCGACCTAGTGGGTTTTCACATGGTAAATAGCGTCAACCCCATACCCAAGCAATTCAGAAATACAGCTAAAATTTTCGGCATCAGAAATTTCCTTGACAGGGCCATTGCAAAGAACAGAAGTCAGGATTTTCGGCTTTTGTAATGGGGTCAGGTGGGGTGCTTAGAAAAGTTAAGGCTTGAAAGCGGATTTCAAAAGCAGTTTGAAAAATCTGAGATCGCATTGTTGTGCCAACCCTATTTTAGGGTTAAATCAAAGCTTGCCACAGTTTATTCTCAATTGAGGCTCTTTTCTTTCATTTTCTTTCTTCTTTGATTTTTCGGCCTTCTGCCATTTTTTGAACTTTCACAAAATTTGCCCCAATTTATTTTTGAACTGAGGTTCTCTTTTTTCTTTTGATTTTGTTGCATTATTATTTTTCACTTCTTGAAACTTTCCCCTTTGCTACTCAAACTTACCCCAGTGTGGGGTTCGCGATTCTCAGGGGTGGCCAAACGAAGTATTTTATTCTGAAGGCTCAAAAGGGATAACTAGGGATAGAATGTTTGATTGGAAAAGAAGAGGGCCTGACTTTTATTCCGTTCCTTACATTCACTCTGAAAGGAAACTTACATTAATGCGAAATTTCTTGCATGTATCTGAATTAATTGACTGAGGAAGACTCTTGCTCATTCATAACTATGAAACATAAGTGATCCGCCGGACAGAACTTGTCCTTCTTCTCTTTCCTTTTTTTTTTCAAAATTGAAACCCAGGTAGAATCAAATTTCCCCAATTCGCAGTTCCCTTTCCCCTTTTCCTTTTTTTTTTCTTTTCAAAATTCCCCAATCTCCTTCCCCAATGTGGGGTGCGATCATATGTGCACTCAAAAAGAACCACCAATTTTAGCTCAAATAAGGATGCAAGGGATAAATGGTGTTTAGGTTGTAGAAACGATGGCCAAAGTATCATTCTTACGCCTCATGACAACCAAGTAAACGAATTGCTCGTTGAGAATCCATTCCCTTTTGAAAATCTTCCCAATGTAAGGTAGTGATCATTAAGGCACTTATTTGAAACGAAATTATTCTTTCAAAGGCTCAAATGGGAGAGCAAATGATAAAATATGTATAGGTAGAGAAACGAATGCTCGAAGTATCATTCCAAATTTCCAAAACAAACAAGAATAATGCACATTTTGCTTTCACTTAGATGTGAATTGAATATAATTAGACACAGCGGACATTTTTCAAACAAAGATCGCCCCAATTTGCAATTTATCAATCAATGTGACTGATTTTATTTTGGGGTTAAGTGAAGGAGAAAAGGTATCTCATGGGGTCTTTTGAGTAACCTCTTTTGAATTTTGAGCACTCTTATTGTGTAGTTCAGATCACCAATCTAGTGTGAATATTCAGACAGGAGGTTGAAAAATCTCAATTTGAGCTTATTTCTTAAAATTCATCATGAAATCTCTTAATGAGCTCAATAAAGAATGAAATGTACATGAGTATATACAAAACAAATAATTGTCTGAAGCTTTATTGTTGAAAAAGTTTAAAACAAAATTCTCGTTCAATTATAATACAAATAAGAAGAGAAAACTTCTAAAGAGCTCCACATATACACATTTCTCTTTTCTTTTGGAACAAGAATGTATTAACAAATCCAAGAAACATAACTTTCCTTTGAAAAATAATTATGAAGTCTCTTAGAGGCTTTAGCCTAACGCTTCCAGATAGATCCTTCATGTTTTCATTGCAAGGTCTGCCCAAGAATCATATAATACTTGTAATTCTCACACTTTATTAGATCAGATATAGAAAAATATTCTTTACCTTATTGAAACATTTTTATGAATGCAGGGGGAGGGGGAAAAATAGAAGAAAAATACCCAGAGTTAGTAAGCAAAATTGTAAAATCGGTATGCATGTCCTATGGGGGAACCCTTTTATGCCAAGGGTAGGCCTAGCATGAAAATGCAATCCTCTAGGGTAGGCACCATACAATACCTGATGAATCCGATCAATTGATTGAGTGAAAAATGATTTGAAAAAAATTTGGCCAATTGGAGTGAGAAGAGACATTTGTCCTAAAAAATGAGGACAAAATCCGAATGGATTGCTTACTTTGATCAACACATGATATGTGAAAGAGAGCTTACTCTTGAAAGGATTGCAATGCCTCGACTAATTTATTCAGTGAATTTTAGACTTAAACCCCAAAAAAGGAATATGCGGATCAAGAGGATAGGATGAAATTGATAATTTATTCAAATTGACTAGATTACCTTAAAAAGGGTAAAAGGGTCAAATGCATTGCATGAAATTTGATTATTTATTCAAAAATGAATGGATAACCCTAAAAATGAATCAAATGAATTGAATAAGATCAATTGATCAAACAGATCGAGTGAAATGATGATTTATTCAAAACCGACCAAATCGCCCTAAAACTAGGCAAATCGGTCAAATGGATCGGATGATTTATTCAAAATTGACTAGATCACCCTAAAAAAGGTAAACTGGTCAAATGAAATTGAACGGAACTGACGATTTATTCAAAATCGACTATATTGTCTTAAAATGAATGAATTGGCAAAATGGATCAATTGAATTGTCCGGCCATTGGTGATTTCAAAATTATTGAGATGCATTAGTCTATGAGCCTCCTAAAATCAAGATTTGGCCTCTATATTTATCGTCTCAACAATGAGGAATTATTTGTGAATTTCTTCAAATTAATGTCCTTTTTGCAAGGGATTTTTACCAATTTGATAAAATGGCTAAAAAGTGATTATTAAACGCTCATATTCCAAAGATCGCCCTATGAAAATGATCGGATCCTACTTTACCTTGTGCACTCCCCCTTTGGATGGTACAAAATGTAAACGTGCAAGTCTCTTTGGATTAAATATCCGAGACACAATGCGGTTTATTTCTAACATGGGATCCCCTAAATGGCATTCCCTTTCTAAGGTTTATGCATGATGCCATTTATTAAAGCGATGTAAATATGTGACAAATATGGCCTAAAGGACATAAATAATGCATCGGGGGGAAAAGGTCTAAAATGAAATGTACTTATTGAAAATTAAGTGTAATGACTGAAATTTAAACATGTGAGTTATCTAGTGGGTAAGTCACTAAAAGAGTGCCAAAGAGGCCTCTTATTGCTAAAGCACATGAATGCAGGCCAAGAAAACAAAGAAATGGTTAGTGCAATTGATAGTACACATAACATATTGGGAGCAATTAAGAAAAGAAATACAATAAAAGCAAGTAAAAGGGGTGGAACCCCTTCCCTCGTGCCTAATGTGCTTAAAAAAAGGGTGAGGCTGACTCTAACCTAGGAAAAACTCTAACATGGATGCATGAGGCTGGGGTTCACTAATGCAACTAGACTCGATAAGGTTTAAAAAAGGTCCCCAAGCCTTCAGACCTAAGGGAAAGGGTCATCAATCCCAAGACCCTCGGTCGGTGGCTCGGGCGATCCCCTAGGTATTGCTATGGGCGCAGAGCACACCATCCACGTACCTAGAGAACCATTCCTAGTCCTACAAGGCGGTGTGGGAAAGAGCCCACGAAAAAATAAAATAAAATGGGATAACAGTAAATAAACATGCACGTATGAAGTGTTCCCTATTTTGAGGGAAGGGGTTGAGAACCAATACGAGGCTCTAGAGGTGACACACACCCCCCCCCAAATGCAATGCAAAGCGCGAGATAAAACAAGTACAACATACATCCAAACAACCAATCATACATACGTGAGTGAGGGAATAGTTTGATACGCGCGCAAGGCAAAAAGTCCTAAAACGGAAAATGCAACCCTAATATCCAAATGCTACGCATAACAAGGGTAGAAAACAGAAAAGAATAGCTAAATCAAATGCTTGGACCCACTTAGGAAGTCCCCAGTGGAGTCGCCAAGCTGTCGCGCCCCACTTTTTGAAAGTGTGAAAGTAGTGTGTGGCATATGTATGTGAACGTGTGTGAAAATGAAAATAAAAGGCCGTGGGATTGTGAAATGCGACGGTTTGGCCAAACAAAGTTCAAAAAGAGTTTTTGAATTGAAAATGGAGTCGCCACTTGGTATAGAGTTAGGGTGTACCAAGTTACCCAAAAAGTGATTTTTTGGAAAGAAAAGTAAACAAACCCTTTTTAAAGAACTCTTAGGTCTACGTAACCAAAGAAAGGGATCGGGGGTCACATTTGATAAGGGAGAAGGCAAAGGCAAAGCCTAAGGCACTCCCTTACCCTAGCCAAAGCTAGTTGCGTGACTTAGCCCTTCTTTTCTTAATTCTTCTACCCAAAATATGTGTTGCATGTTGGATGTGACTAATGGATATGAAAAAAATGCAATCCTAAATCTAAAATGTCTCTTATGAGGCTTTTTGGTCCCAATCACATTAGTTGTGATGGCCAATAAGGAAAACTCTCATAGAGGTCACGGGTAATGCAAATGAAGACCCAAATATGAGTGCAAGTGTGAAAATATATGAGGAATGCAAAATAAAATAAAAATACAAATGTAAGTGCAAGTGTGCAAATGTAATAAAAATGCATGTGTGTAAATGTAAGAAAAGTGCATGTGTGCCAATTGAGAAAATGAAGGTGTATGTGTGCAAGTGGATCAAAATATGGTATAATGGTAGTAAATGCATCTAAGTACAATTGGGTACAATTTGTGAGGTAGAAAATAAATAAGTGATAGGGAAAGAAGAGAAAGTGTGTGAACATGGCATGTGGAGTAAAAATATAAGTAGTGAGAAAATGTAGATGAAAAAATGATATGGTAAAATGGAGGTGCATGATCCTAGAGGAATGCATCAAGTCGGGTACGGGAATGACTTCGAACTTCATGATTTTGATTTTCCCTTTGATTAGAAGGAAGAACTAGCGTGCTAAGGCTATTTTGTAGCCACACTCGCTCGTTCCCCTTACCGAAAGGTGACTCTCAAGCAAATGTACCCTATAACTAGCATGAGAATGCAAAAACCTAAAATGAAGGGGAAAGGATTGGAGGAGCATGCCAAATGCTAGAAAACTAAGAAAAATGTATGAAATGTAGTGAAATATGCAAGTATGCACTAACGAGAGGGGACGGCCCTAATGGGTCTAGCATTGGACTAGCCCTTCACTACGCTTTTCGAGGGGGAAGACCATGACTAGCATTGGACTAGCCACGGTGACGTACATTCATCTATATAAGCAAATATAAATAAAAGCAAGTAGACATGCAAGGCACGTATTTTCACGTAACACATAGTACATAAGCATGCTTATCTAGATGCAAAAACCTAGGGAAAGCGATTAAACACATAGCATCTACGCATGCAAAATACATAAGGCAATTAAGGCCCTAACTATTACATTTTTCGGGGGGAAGCCTACTACAATCTAAAAGGGGAAATAAGGAGGAATAAAACAATTAAATCCCTAACTATTACAATTTTGGCATTCGAGTGCCTCCCAAATGAGAAAACTGAACTAAAATTAAAGCAAAACTAGGCAACTAAGGAAATAAATAAAGTGAAAATGAAATAAACACTTAAAGTCATGCAATTGCACACACAAGACACATATACGCACGTAGGGTCAAATAAAGTCAAAAATAAAGGATAAGTTGTACCTCCCTTGAGTTGGAGCTCTAATGGGGTGAAATGACTTATTTACCCTCCAAAATAAAGAAAAAAGGGTCAAGGCATCACTTTAATTAACAAAATAATGACATGAAATGGAAATGAACACGAAATTGAGTCAATCCAAGGCATTTAAAGGAAGGTGAACAACCCATGTAAGAATTAAAACAAGTAATGACTTAATTGCAAAAATTAAAGAAATTGGAAGGGTCAAATTAATTAATTTGGGGCCATAGCAAAACAAAGGGAGACTTGGGGGGCCGAAGTGGCAATTTCTGAAAATTGTTTTCCATGCAAATGCATGCAAAGCCACGAAACATTGACTGCAACAAACATTTCAGCTGAAAGCTTTCTGCAACAAAACAAAATGCAACCGCTGCTTTCATTTCCTTTCTTTGTATGCGGATTTCAACCACTTTGATCGAAAAACTTTTAACCCCAAGCATTAAAGCCTGAATCTAAAATCAGATAAGCAGCAACATTCAGCGTTCAACCATGCAAAACTTAAGTTGAGATCATAAATGCAAACTTTCCTTAAAAGCTGTTTTCTTTGCTACTGACTTTTTTATCGCAACTTAGCGGCCTTTTTTTTCTATCCCCTCAATAATATAAATCAGCCAAGCACTTGCCAACTTATCATCACAAAAGGCGAGGCAATCAGATCAAGACCCATCCACAACCCCAAGCGAAAATGTTCAAAGTGTTTGACAAAAATTCATAACTCAACTGGAAGACAGTCACAGGATTGCGATCCTCTTAGCAGTTCATGGAACAGGCATAAAAATAGGAGGTGAGCAAAATGAAAGCAAAACAGCAACTTTTCTTCATACACTTGAGGGAATGGAAACTGATATGATGAAACAATCACAAAACAAGCAATGGCAAAAAGTGCAGGAGGTCTAGGCTTTAAGGATATTGAAGCTTTCAATCAAGCACTGTTAGGAAAGCAAGTTTGGAGGATACTTACTAAACCAAATCTGTTGGTTAGTAAGGTGTTGAAATCCAGATATTCTCCTCAGGAATCGATACTACAGTGTAGTCTCCCCAGAAATGCATCCTGGATTTGGCAAGGACTCATGGGGGCAAGAAGTTTAATCAATGCTGGAATAATAAGAAGGATAGGAAATGGAAGGAGTACTAATATATGGAGCCACAAGTGGATTCCAGACACTGATACAGGGAAGCCAACTACTAGTCGAGGGAATCATTGTGAGCTGGAAAAAGTGGAGGAGCTTATTTGTCAGCATAGGTGGAACAGAAACATCATATTCAGATTCTTCAATAGCAATGATGCACAAAAAATTTTAGCTATTCCTCTGAGTCTAGCTGATAGGGAAGATAGCTTTTATTGGCAACCAAAGGTGGGAGGGATGTACACTGTCAATTCTGGTTATAAATTTCTGATGAAGCATCACAGAAAGAGAGGCAGGCGCAGGCAGGAAGGAGCTAGCTCTAGCTATACAGCAAGTGATTCGGAGTTAGCTCAGATGTGGAATACACTGTGGAGTTTAAACATCAAACATAAAATCAAATTTTTCATCTGGAAATGCATTCAAGGTGCTCTGCCTGTGAAAGCAGCAGTAAATAGACGAACGGGTGTGGGTGATCCGATATGTAAGATGTGTGGATTAGCACAGGAAACAGTGAACATCTTCTGCTGAATTGCCCCCACACGGAAAACATATGGAAGGCATCTCCCATTCAGTGGGATGGAGCAAAGGAGTAGCAGGGAGATTTCAAAAGGTGGTGGCGAAGAATCTCTGAAGCAAGGCACAGGTCAAAAGGGATGGAACACATTGGATTAACTGCAAACATCCTGTGGCAGGTGTGGAAAGAAAGAAACAAAAGAGAATTCGAGAACGCTACCTTTGATCCCCCCTTCAAATCTATAAGGAAAGCTCATTCGGAATGGTTAGAGCAGCAGCAGATAGAGTACAAAGAGAAAGGAGAGAGCACGTTTGAAACAGTCCCTAGGCAAGATGCTCAGAATCAGAATTATGTAAATGAAGGAGAAGTGCTAATGGAGGTGAATACAACCACGAAGCAAGGGCAGTTGTTTGTGGGAATTGGAGTCACAGTTCAGCTTTTTGCAAGTAACACGATGATAGGGTGGGCACTGAAAGACATTAGTTCTGGAAACAAAATCCTAGATGAAGCTTTGGCACTGAAGCTGGTGTTGTGTAAAGCTGTACAACGCAAGTGGAGCAATCTTAAGCTGAGATTTTGTAACAAGGAACTGTGGAGACAATTAAAATATCAGAGCCCAGCAAACAGCAAAATGGCAACAGTACTTGAAGACATCTCTCAGTTACAGAGATTGTTTTGCATGTGCTCTTTTGTTTTGGATAGGGAAGAAAATATGATAGTCAGTAAAACACTGAGTGTTGATGCTTTAAGCATTATTGTGGATGAGGAGCGACAGCTTCCTCAGTGTCTTTGAACACTAGTTTGTAGAGTTCCGATCGAGCCGCTGCTCGCACTTGTAATTTTTTACCATGAAAGCAATGAAATCATCTTATCGTTTCGACCAAAAAAAAAAAGAAACAATCACAAAACAAAACAAATGATAAACTTCAATGCTAACAAATGCCAATGAGTGTGGAGCTTGTGATTTGTTATGTAAAAGCCTTAGGAAATGCAGACTCCATGAGCTGCAAACCGCACAACATTTTGACAAGAAAAATGTTCCAGCAAACATGGAAACAAGAGGGAAGACCTTAAGGCACAAGGGACAGATTGATTATCACAAAAAGATCACAAAAAAAAGGACAGAGACAGTGGTGTGGACAGGCAATTAACGAAGGAGCGTCTGCAATTTCTGATGGCTTCGAAATTTTAGCAACTTCATGCGGCAACAACAAGTTTTAACAGCAATAAAAATTCAACCATTCTCAAACCATCAAAAAATCAAATCTTCGGAACATCAGAGATCACCTAAGAGAAAACCCACGGACTAGATCCATTTCATTTTGGGGGAAGGGAAAAGATCTGTCCAGAATTTTGTGTGCCAATCTAGACGCAAGGCAAACCAAAATCCAGGCGACATGATCATCCACCATTCCTCCAATTTGGCCATGAGACAATGATGAAACCAGTTTCATTAAAGTCCAAACCATGAAACAAGGAGGAATCGAAACATTTCTAGTCAAACACATGCACACATTCACTCTCATTCTCACAGCATTCACATCGGACAGACTTTTCACTTTTAAAACCAAAACTAGAAAGCTCATCAGTCAATATACAAACGAACCCCAAACAATAACAAAACCAAAAAAAACAGACCAAGCCAGAACTTCAACCAAATCGAATCTCCAGTTTTTAGCCAAATCAGACGCAATATGCATATTAATTTAACAGAGACCCAGCAAATGAACCAAAACCCAGTTTCAGCTTAGCAAATTGGGCTCCATTTAGCGATAGGAATGAACAAGAAAAAAAAGAAGTGGAAAGTTACTCGTTCACTGCTTTTAAATATGTATCCTCAGCAACAGGTGCCACGGCCGGAGAAGGAAAACAGCAACAGAAAAGGCAGCGCCACCACCAGAGCCGATATCGACGATATGGTCATCGATGTTCCTCTTCTTGCAGAGCTTGGCAAAGAAGCAAGGCCAGTCGGGTTCCACAGTCACACTAGCATTCTTCACCAACGTAGCGATCTCCTCTGACGCTGCGGCCGCACTGCGTTTTTCCTTTCCCAGATTTCCTTTTTCTAAAACCTTCGGTTCTCCTCTCGAAGCTTTTCTTCTCATGCTCGCCGCTCTCCCTGATTTCCTTCCCTCTTCTTTTCCTGCCGGTTGCTACCCTACTTTTCCAAATCCTAGCCACTACTCCAATCTTCCCTTCTGTCTTTTTCTCTCACCAAGCTCCTTCGACCTTCCCCCGAAACTTTTCAGATCGTTCCTTCTCTCTCCAGCTCTCCTTTCTAATACCTAGCCTTTTTCTCAGCCGTCATGCCCCTTCTTTTGCTTCATCAGCCTTTGCTGGTTTTTCTTTCTTCCGTCACACACCTACACTCCCTCTCGCTGTTACTCTCCTCCTGGTTTTTCTTTTGCCGTCCAAGAACCTCTCTCTCGCTCAGCCGTCCTTTTTCTTTTCCCTCGCTCTGTTTTTTAGTTCCTTCCCTCTATATTTTCGAAGCCCTCTCTGCCTTTTCTTCCGCTTTCATTTCCTTTTTCCCCCGTCACCTTTCAGATTTTTGTTAGCCTTTCGTCCCTCTCTCTCTTTGGCTTGCGGCTCTTTGGCATTTTAAAGGCATCTCAAAAGACTAAACCTAATATGAAGGGCCAAGATTTTAAACCCCAAAGTAGGCTTATGTGTCTGATTCTTGTCCCTTTGATTGACTTTTTTTCTTTTTTTCCTTTTTTCTTTTTCCCATTTTTTCCGAAGAACAAATAAAATAAAAACCTAGAATCGAAACAAAAATAAATTAAATGATTAAATGATTAAAGTTTAATTAAATGATAAAATGGCTTAAAAATAAAAATAAAAATAAAAGACTAAAAGTAAAATAAAAACTAACATGAAAAATAAAAATAATAGTAAATAAAAATACACCAAAAATTTGGTGTCTACAACTTGGAAGAGATATTCCGACCCCCCGATATCCTCCTAGGGTTAGGTTTTTATCCATCTAGTGACATCCAAATGTGATAAATTCTTAGGTTAAAATAAGAAAGCTTTTGACTAAATCACGCAACTAACTCTAGGTTAGGTTGAAAGGGCGCCTTGAATTTTATCCTTGCCTTCCCTTTCTTCAAACATGACTTCCGACCACTTTTCTCTGATTTTCAAAAATTTGGAGTCGTTTAAAAAGGATTTTTCTACTTTTTTATTCCAAATTCATTTTAGGTGACTTGGTACACTTTAACTCAATACTAAGTGGCGACTCCTATTCTTTATTATTAAAAACACTTTTCAAACTATTATTTTGGGTCAAAATCGTCTCATTTTTTTGTCTCATTTAGGCCCATTTTTCTTTATTTATTTTCTAAAAATCAAAACTCATTTTTCACACAAAATAAATCAAAAATTCATTTTTTTAAAACACGTTATTTTTTTTATTTATTTTATTTAAAAATGGGGCACGACAGCTGGCGACTCCACTGGAGACTTACAGAGTCCGAGCATTTGATTTAGTCAATCCTTTTCTTTTTCTAACCTTCTTATATATCACATTTGGAGGTTTTAGGTTGCATTTTTTTTAGGATTTTCTTGCATTTCACACGCGCAATTGTCTCGATATCCGTGTATGTGAATGATGTGTTTATCTCTTTCATTTATTTATGTTTAATCGCATCTGCATCTTAGGGGGTTAGCCACCGTAGAGCTTTCACCCACATTTTATGGTATTTAATCCCTCCCTTCAAAAGGAAGCACTTCATACATGCATACGTTTTACTTTATAGCCCCTCATTTCTTTTTTACTTTTAGTGGTTGTCACACTACTCCACCCTGTTAGGATTAGGATCGATCCACTTGGACATGTGGCCGTGGCACGACGTGCGGGTAGCAATGTCCGAGGGATCACTCGAACCACCGACTCTTAGGCCTTGGGATTGATGACTCTTAGGCCTTGGGATTGATAACCCTTCGCCTTTGGTCTGAAGGTTTGGGAGTCTGAAACCTCATCGAGTCTAGATGCATTAGTGAGCCCAACCTCATGCATCCATATTAGAAATATCCTAGGATAGAGTCAACCTTACCCAATTAGGAACACTAGGCACGAAGGGAGGGATTCCACCCCTTTTTCCTTATTTTTCTTTTTGCTTTTTGTATCATATAAATTGCTCCAACGTGTTATGTGTTATTTGTGGAACCAATATTTCCTTGTTTTCTCGTCTTTTGCATTCACAAACACTACAAAATAAGAGGTCTGGCATGATACTCTTTTCGAACCTACCCCCTTATATAGGTTATTGTACGTTTAAATTTCAATGCATTGCATTTGTAGGTTAATAATTGCACATCATTTTAGGCCCACCCTGGCATACGAGGGGTCTCTTAGATCATGTTTTCATTTCAAATTGCATATTTAATTGCTTTGATAAATTGGCATCATGCATGAACCTTAGAAGGGAATGCCGCATAAGGAATCCCACGTTAGGAATAAGCCGTCTTGTGTCTCGGATATGTAATTCAATGAGACTTGCACGTCTATATTTCTTGTACTATCCAAAGGGGTAGTGCACAAGGTAAGGTAGGATTCGATCTTTCCATGATAATAAAGCAACTTTTGCACATTAGAATATGAGCGTCTAACAATCATCTTTTGGCCATTTTATCAGAATTGGTAAAAATCCCTTGCGTAAAGGACATTAAATTGAAGAAATTCACAAATAATCCCTCATTGTTGAGATGGTAAATATATTAAGGCCAAATCTTGATTTTAGAAGGCTCATAGACTAATGCATCGCATTGAATTTTTACCAAGGGGTAGACAATTCAATCGATTTTTGAATAAACTATCAATTCCATTCAATCCATTTGAACCGATTGTTCATTTTTTAGGACAATTTAATTCAATCCACTTGACCAATTTATTCATCAATCCATTTTGTCAATTCATTCATTTCATCTATTTGATCAATTCATTCACTTTTAGAATAATTTAGTCATTTTTGAATAAAGCATTAACTCAATCCATTCATTCATTTTTAGGGCAATCTAGTCAATTTTCAAACAAACCATCAATTCCATCCATCCCATTTTTATGAGTTTATTCGCCTCTAGGATGATTGAGTCGATTTTTTTTGGATCAACCATCTACTCCATACAATCTATTTGATCAATTTATTTTTAGGATAATTTAGTCAATTTTTTAATAAATCATCACTTCATCTGGTCTATTTGATTAATTGATTTCATTCAATTCATTTGACTAATTTTAGGGTGATCCATTCAATTTTGAATAAATTATCAATTTCATTCAATTCATTTGACTAGTTTACCCATTGTTAGGGCGATCCGGTCAATTTTTGAATAAATCATCAATTTCATCCGATCAATTTGATCCTTTTATTCTCTTTTAGGGTTTCGATCTAAGGTTCGCTGAATAAACTAATAGAGAAATTGTAATCCTTTCAAGAGTAGGCTCTTTCACACATCATTTTATGTGTTCGGACTGTGTTCTCATTTTGTGAGGATAGATGTCTCTTGCCACACCAATCGATCAAAATTTTCAAATTGTTTTTCACTCGAATATCAATAAGTTGATCGGGTCCATCAGGTAATGTATAGTGCCTGCTCTGAAGGATTGCATCTTCATGCTAGGCTAACCATTGGCATAAAAGGGTCCCCCCTATAGGACATGCATCCGAATTACCTCAATATATACTAACTCGCGTCTTTTTCTTTTTCTTTCTTTTCTTACTTTGTTAATAGCTGGTCAAGAGAGGAATTTAAATAGGATTTTTCCTAAAATGTCAAGTGTTTTGCAAACATAGCTACACGAAACAGCCCCATCATTACACGGTCACATAGCAGAGGTTCAAGAAATAGTGTAAACATGAGTACACATCCTGAATCGTTTGAGGTGTTAAACAAATTCAACGGTGCATGATTGATCAGATGCAGCGGTGTACAACCTTACGTGCTGGTCAAATTGAACTGCAACCACTATCCCTACCCCATACTCAAACCTCTTTTTGCCCCACATTTCGTAAATCCACCTGAGAAAGCTTTCATATATCCCACTCATGGCCTACTATATATCTATACATCTAATATCCACATCAATTCTCCTCACACTCAAGTTCCTCAAAAAATTATCCACCTGTTGGACCATTGATTTCTTTTCTCTTGAAGGGAAGTTTCGATAAATTTGGGGAATTATTTTGGTTAAAGCCAATGAAAAATCGTTCATGCGTGTATCTTTTGTTTAACTATATTTTTTGTAAATAGTTTTCAATCAAGTGGCTTTTGAAGACATGTTTCGTTTAGCAAGTAACATGATATTAAGTTTGATTTTTTTCTTGAAATGCAATAAAATGTACAGTTTTATATTTACTGTGACTTACCCATTCTTTTCAGATGGCCCAGAATAAAACCCCCTGACCCTTTGGATATCACCATTTCCAAATTTGATAACTGCAATCTCGATATCTCTCACGAGTTTTGGAATTGGAAATTCAAGAGAGAGCGATAACGAGGAAGAATCTGAGTCTTTGTTAAAGAATCTTGAATAGTATGAAGAGAAATCCAAACCGAACTTTGAAGAAACAGAAATCATTGGCACTGGGGTCAATATCAATGAGATAAAATTAGCATTCATTTGAATGAGAAGCAGAAGAGGTGCTTACAATAAGAAGGTCAAGCCACGACTATTCGAAGAAGAAGACAAAGGGTTGAAATGAATTTTGCCAGTGCAAGAGGAGGCCAAAGGCAAGTTTGCCCCAAGTTGGCGAGGCCCGTTTATCGTCAAGAAGATATTGCCTGGTGGAGCACTTGTTCTCGTAGAAATGGATGGATAAGTTTTCCTCAATCGATCAGTTCGGATATGTGTAAGAAATTCGTCATCCGATAAATGGAAGTTTCCTTTCAGGGTTAATGCGAGGAATGGAATGAAAGTCAGGCTTTCTTACTTTCCAATTAAACATTCAACCCCTAATTATCCCTTTTGAACCTTCAAAATAAATTATTTCGTTTGGCAACCCCTGAGGATCGCAAACCCCATACTGAGACAAGTTTGAGTTGAAAGAAAAGGAAAGAAAACTTCAAAAGGTGAAAAGTAATAGAGGAGCAAAAAGAAAAGAAAATTAAAGGCAAAAAAAACCTCAGTTAAAAAATAAACTGAGGCAAATTTTAAAATTTCAAAAGATGAATGGAATGACAAAAAAAAGAAGGAAAATGAAAGAGAAGAGAATCTCAGTTGAGAATAAATTGGGGCAAGTTTTAATTTAACCCTACAATAGGGTTGACGCAACAATGCGATCTCAGATCATTTAAACCACTTTTGAAATCTGCTTTCAAGGCTTAACTTTTTTTAATCACCCCACCAGACCCCATTACAAAAATCAAAAGTCCTGACTTCTGTACTTTGTATCACATCTTTTAGAAAATTTTCTAATCATCAAGCAAATGATGTCAATACAGCTTCACCAATTTTGCAAGGGAAGGTTTGTCGTACTGATGTCATCATTTCTTAAAACACACTTCTGAGTTGATAAAGGCTATCGGCGGGATCTGTTTATCAGGTGAAAACCTAAAAAGGCACCTTAGAAAAAAGAAAAAGAAAAAAAAAGAAGAAAAGAAAAGGGAAAGAAAAGAAAAATGAACATGAAAAGAAAAGAAAAGGAAATAAAAAGGTAAGGGAGTGAAAACCCGAATGAGCGCTAAGGTAGGGGTTTTTATGAGGAAAGGTGAACTTGAATTTGAAAGGATGGTGACCCAGTTCATTGGAATTTCTCTTTACATTATGATTTTTCGACCGACATTGAATTCCAGAGGAATGATATCCAAAGGGTCAAACATGGCATTTTGTTCGAGAATCAAAGTGTTTTGATTTGTCGAACATAAACTTTTGAATGTATAAGTTCATTTCTCTAAAATCAATAAAGGTAAATCGTTGCTTTCATTTTACTTTGATTTTCATCATTTTTGTGTAAATAAAATATTCTCTTTGTGTTTCATGGTCGCATTTATCCCTTTGGGTTAATCAAAATGGCAATCCCTCTGATTTATTGAAAGTCCCTGGGTATCAAATGTCATACTTCATTAGCGTTGGAAGTCAATAAAACTTGATATAGTTCATAGAGCAAAGTTGAGTTTTTGCAGCATCGAGGGAAAAAATCAAAATACTCATGTTTACACGTTTCTTGAAAGCTAGACGGGTCGAATAGTGGTGGCATTATTTGTTCTTTCTCTTACAGGGCCATACGTGTCTCAAATAACAAAAACTAGGGCAAATCTTTTATATAATTGTGGAATGTCGTCCAAGAATTGAATATTCATGGTTCAAACCGAGGAAGAGGTGTGAATCAAAATCTTAAGGAGGAGCAACAATGCCATAATGCAACGCGAATGATCGATTGCACAATAATTGGATGAAACTGGGGCAAATTTGTTTGAAAAGATTCTCTAAATGAGTATTCAAAAACTTTTCCATGCACTAACGCTCCTTTCTTGGTAATTTAATTTCATGTTGGTGAGTCTCAGCATCCACCGCGCACCCTTCTACCCTCTTCTTGGTAACTTAATTTCATGTTGGTGAGTCTCAGTATCCACCGCGCACCCTTATACCCCACTTCTTGGAGCGCAACTGCATCTCTCCGCACATCTATGTCAATTTACTTTACTGACCAATGAACGACAGGATCGGGTTTTATCCCACTGACTGTTTATATCTCGTTGGGATCGGGTTTCATCCTGCCAACTTCGACAGGCCGAATTTTATCCCGTTGACCGTTTATATCTCGTTGGAATCAGATTTTATCTCACCAATCTCGGCAGGTTTGGGTTGTATCCCACTGACTGTTTTTACCTCGGTTGGGTTTGAGTTTTATCCCGTCAATCTCGGCAGGTTTGGGTTGTACCCACTAACCGTTTTTATCTTGTTGGGCTTGTTTTAATCCCACCAACCTCGGCGGGTTTGGGTTGTATCCCACTGACCGTTTTTTTTTCGGTTGTGATGTGAAACCCCGATCTAGACAACCAAAACACCATGGCTTAGGCAGCGGAAATTTGACCCAACTAATCCCTAGAAGTCACGAACAATTTTGATATTATCTCAACCCGTAACTACTCGAATTAACGAACCAAATTGGAGGTAGTAGAACGCCACAATCAAGGAGATACTCGATTGATAAGTTCGGGTGAATAACTTGAGAAGATTCTCAAGTATTCAAAGGAAACTCTCTTGCCAAAGAGAAAGTGAAAACTCACTAATTGTATTTAATAGCCAAAAAACTGATCTCAAAACAAAGAGGAAGTGGGGCTATTTATAGCCCTTACAAGCATTAACCCTAATCCAAAAGTTGACCAAACTACCCTACATACTTAAGAAAGATTTTGGGCATTACTTACTAACAAATGGGCCGCAATTAAACTATCTTAATTACCTAGACTTTTTAAAACGAGAAATAACCAAAATCAACGAGGAAAATCAAATAATCCTACTAAACTCAAGCATTCGTGCAATCAACTAGTCTTCACTTGAATCTTCCAATTCCCCATGTGCTTGAATGGGCCTTGGTCTTTATATTCTCATCATTCCCCTCCTCTTAAAAGCAATTTGCCCACAAATTGAAGCACGAATGGTGACAAGACGAGTTACATGCCTTCGACTCAATCTTGTTATGATGGCTACAGATGGCATCCAATGCAAAGCCCATGTGCTAAGTTGGAAAATAACCCTCGTCGAACCTTGAATCTCACAAACCATCTTCAATGTATGCTCAACTTTATTGTTTGTGGTCATGAGGTAAGGGTCCTCAAAGTGGTATGAAGTGTATCCCGTGAAATCGAACTCCGGCTCGAACACACTTGCAAGGCACCAAGGCGGATTTGGTGATGTTAGAGCTGCATGTGGACTAAGAGCAAGACGAAAATCATAATGGTCATTGAGGTACTTGTTCTTTAAACGAACCCTTGGTACACAACCATCCCTAAAATATGGAGTGTTCCCTTCAAGATGAGCTCGAATCAACTCCCCTTTGGTGTGGACTGATTTGAGTTGACATTGTTCCATGAATGGATACCAAGGGGGTTTAACTCTTGGAGTACCAACTCCATGGAGGCTTGCAACGTCTACAATTAATTTTGGAATGGAACACACCAAGATCAGCTCAACTTGCCTTTGCTTGATCTGTATAAAAGAAGAAACACTAAACAAAGCAAAGGTAAGTTTGTTAAGAAAATAATAGGCCTTCACCGGGTTGCTCAAGATCAGTCCACTTTCTCTTCTTTCTTCCTTTTTACCACCCATCTCATTAGATTTTTCCATCTCTTTTTCTAGTTCAACAGCTGACCCTTTTATCTCATTACTTTCAACTTCCTCGGGTTTTACCTCTGCAGGCACAATTCCCTCATCTAGTTTTTTCTCCATTCTATAACGCTCAAGCTCACTTTTCATGCATGCTAGATCAATACAAAGTTGGTCATAAGTAAGTGATACAAGTGCAAGACGACGACTATTAAATAAGAAGGAATACTTATTAGTATGTCCATCAATTTTAATTTCTCGCCTCGACATCCATGCTTTGCCCAACAACACATGTGTCACTTGAATTGGAACTACATCACACAACACCTCATCCACATATTTGCCGATTTGAATAGATACAAGTGTGTGCTTAGTAACCCAAACATCCCCATGAGTGCTCGTCAACTTGTACGGTTGAAGATGATCAATGGTTGGAAGATTTAATTTCTCAACCATGATAGCACTTGCAAGATTGACTTCACAACTACCATCAATGGCCAAGCTACAAATTTTATCTTTGACACTGCAACGAGTATAAAACCAACCAAGCAACTGAGATTTGACGAGGTCCAATTGCTCATCTACACCACGTAATGCCACTTCTTTGACTCCCTTAGGATCAGGAAGACAATGTTGTGGGCTAGCTTTTATGCGTCTTATACTCGCCATGACGTATGAGGGAACCTGCAAAAAGTTAGCAACGAAACCGAAGATATTGCCTTTCACGCTCCCTTACGTGTATCCACTCGCACTCGTGTATATGGATGTCACTCTAATGGACTTACCAAATACCTTTACCTGTTGGGTTAGGTAGTTGAGAAATGCTGCTCAAGTCCAACAACCGTTACCAACCTTTCCACAAGTGTAATCACAAGAATGTAGGAGAAAATGTAGGAAAGTGTTCCTAGAATCTAGGAAGAGAATATAGGAGAGTTTCCTAAAGTGGATGAGAGAATATAGGAAAGGTCCTAAAAATGGATGAGAGAATTTTAGGAGAGTTTCCTAAAAAATGGATGAGAGAATTTAGGAAAGTTTCCAAAAAAATGGATGAGAGAGTTTAGGAAAATTTCCTAAAAATGGATGAGAGAATATAGGAAAGTTTCCAAAAAATGGATGAGAGAGTTTAGGAAAGTTTCCTAAAAAGGTAGGAGAGAGAGTGTCCAAGTGAGTACAAAGAGTTATCCAAGTGCTTTACTTAGTTTCCTAATTGATTTTGGAAACAAGTTAGTTTTTGGAAACCTTTTGAAAATCCTCTTCCTCTTGAACAACTTTTGGTAACCTTCTTGAAACAACTTTTGGTAACCTTCTTGAAACAACTTTTGGTAACCTTCTTGAAACAACCTTTGGTAATCTTCTTGAAACAACTTTTGGTAACTTCCAAATTCTACTCCAAGAAAGATTGCACAAATCAGATTTGGTTCTCTATTCAAAACAATTCGGTTGCCCCTTTCTTTCCTTTCCTTTTTTTTTCTCTTGCCAACCAATTCCTCTTTTCTTTCTTCATTTTTTTTTGACTACAACTATCAACCACGACACAGAACAAGGAAGTCCATAAATAATAACAACCAAGAACTCCAAGATCTTTCAAGAACGTTCAAGGAAGTTGTCAGGAACTTCAGAAATTTCAAGATTGTGGTCAAGAATTCAAGAAGCTCAAGATTATTGTAAGTTCTCTTCAAGATTCACAAAATTCCAACAAGTTTTGCCAAAATTCAGATTTGAAAACCAAGTAAACAAGTTGGATAACACAAACAACAAGGCTGGACAGATTTGTATTCGGATGAACAGTAACTATGAACAGTGTCGGTGAACAGTAACGATGAACAATATCGGTGAACAGTAGAGATGAACAGTGTCTGTGAACAGTGTCGGTGAACAGTATGATTAACAGTAATAATTTTTTTTTTGTTCTAAACAAACGAACAGATTGGGATACACATATATGACTCGAAATAAACGAAAAAAAAAAAGATATAACCTGGTGGTTGTCGACTAGCTCTGGTACCAACTGATGTGAAACCCCGATCTAGACAACCAAAACACCATGGCTTATGCAGCGGAAATTTGACCCAACTAATCCCTAGAAGTCACGAACAATTTTGATATTATCTCAACCCGTAACTACTCGAATTAACGAACCAAATTGGAGGTAGTAGAACGCCACAATCAAGGAGATACTCGATTGATAAGTTCGGGTGAATAACTTGAGAAGATTCTCAAGTATTCAAAGGCAACTCTCTTGCCAAAGAGAAAGTGAAAACTCACTAATTGTATTTAATAGCCAAAAACTGATCTCAAAACAAAGAGGAAGTGGGGCTATTTATAGCCCTTACAAGCATTAACCCTAATCCAAAAGTTGACCAAACTACCCTACATACTTAAGAAAGATTTTGGGCCTTACTTACTAACAAATGGGCCGCAATTAAACTATCTTAATTACCTAGACTTTTTAAAACGAGAAATAACCAAAATCAACGAGGAAAATCAAATAATCCTACTAAACTCAAGCATTCGTGCAATCAACTAGTCTTCACTTGAATCTTCCAATTCCCCATGTGCTTGAATGGGCCTTGGTCTTTATATTCTCATCAGGTTGGGCTTGAGTTTTATCCCGCCAATCTCGGCAGGTTTGGGTTGTATCCCGCTGACCATTTTTACTTCGGTTGGGCTTGTCCCGTTGACCGTTTTTACCTCGGTTGGGCTTGAGTTTTATCCCACCAACTTCGGCAGGTTTGGGTTGTATCCCACTGACCGTTTTTACCCTCGACAGACTTGGGTTGTATCCTGCTGACCGTTTTTACCTTGGTTGGGCTTGAGTTTTATCCCGCCAATCTCGGCAGATTTGGGTTGTATCCCATTGGCCCTTTTTACCTTGGTTGGGTTTGAGTTTAAACCAATCTCGGTAGGTTTGGGTTATATCCCACTGACTGTTTTTACCTCGGTTGAGTTTGATTTTTATTCCATTAACCTTGGCAGGCTTGGGTTGTATTCCACTAACCTTTATATGTTTGCTTATTTCAGTTTGCAGTAGAATAAATACAGGCAAGTATTTGGTGTCTACGTCTTTACCTCAAATCTTTTCGAAACTCAGACAAAGAGGGGTAATCTGTAGACACCAAAATTTCATTTATTTAATTTAATTTTAGCTTTATTTTGTATTTTAGCTTTATTTGTTATTTAATTTAATTTTAGCTATATTTTTATTCTTGTTATATTTTATTTTAATTAATTAAATGATAGTTAGTGTTTATTTTTGCTTATTTTTATAAATTAAGTTTATCATTTTCATTTTTAAGGTATTTTTGCATTAAATTTCTAAAAAAGGAAAAATTCTTACAAAAATTCAAAATTTGTCTTTAAACCTTTTAGATTCATTTTTTTAAGATAAATAAAAATTGTGCAATGCATTTACAATTAGGAGTTAATATTTTTTGTTGTTTACCTAAATTGATTTTGAAAAAAATATATAATAAATAAATAAAAATAAGAAGATAGGTGAAGGGGATCATTAGACAAGTGTATTAGGGGATCATTAGACAATTGGAGTGCATGCAAATAGGACAAGTGTCCTCATTCTTGGTTGACAACACATGCAAGGGGGGTTAGGTGGCTAGACACTTGGAGGCCTAGAATAATTTGGAAACAAAAAAGCAAAGAAAAAGCAAAAGAGAGAGCTACGGGCAGCAAAAACAAAAAGAAAAACCAGTAAAAGGAACAAGGGGGATCTAAGAAGCAAGGTGACGGCTGAGAAGGAAAGGGAGGCAATAGAGAGAGGGACCAAGAGTAAGAGATAGAGAAAAAGGAAACTAAGAAAGGGGAAGAGGAGGGAGCTTGGCGGCTAGGGTTGAAGGGAGAAGCGAGAGTCTAGAAGGAGAAAAGAAAAAGGGTTTCGTCGGGGCTAAGGGTGAAAGAAAAAGCAAAGGAAGAAAGCAAGATGAGGCTACGGGGGATCAAAAGGAAGAAAAGGAAGAAAAAGGAAAAAAACAAGGGAGGAAACCGAGAGAGAGAGGCTAAGTGAGGGGCAGAAGAACAGAGAAAAAAGGAGAAAAACTAGAGGGGTGGTGAACAAGGAAGAAACGGGGGGGACTGAGCGAGAGAGGAACCAAGCATGGGGAAAGAAAAACAGAAAGAAAAGAAAAACAGAGCAAAGAGGAAAAGAGGGGAAATCTGGAAATTGAGAGAGCTTCGGGAGGGAATCAAACGAGAAAGAGAGCAAGAAAGATAAACGAAAGGAAAAAGAAAGCAGAGGAGAGGAGGAAGGAACTGGAAAGGAAAAGAGGCAAAACTTGGTGGAAGAATTGCAGCTTGTTGCAGGCTCACCGAATCCACCATCATTACCTGCGAAATTTCACCAAGCAAGAGCACTGTAAGCTGTCCTTGTTCTTTAAATTTCAGTTCTTTTCAAGCCTTCGAAACATGTTTTCCGTGGCTTTACTTAGTGCAAGTTTCCTGTTAATTGTCCACAATTTTTGAACATACATGTTTTATGCATTGATTGGGCTGAATTTCTATGTCTCTGACAAATTTTGGGGCCGATTATAGTTTCAATGGAGCAAAGAATTGGTGAAATTTTTAATACCCCTGACCTGTTCGATGAAATGCCTGATTGAAAATTATACTTGAAAGATGACTTTGCTGCACTTTGCATGTGAGGAAAATGACATGGTCAGCAAGTTCAATGGTAGAAAGCAGAGTTTTGAGGGATTCTTACATGCTTATGTTTGCACCATTTCGGTTTTTTCTTTGTCTTATTCTTCCTTGGGTATGAACCCCTCTGTTTAAGGAAATAGGGGTGCAATTTAGATGTTTTTCTTCTATGAGTAAAGACTAAATGGTAGCTGATGTCCTTTTGATCTTTAATGGTTTAATATCCAGGATTGGGTTGTGTTAATCAAAGGGGGTCGAATTTGTTAAAGAGTTTTTTGTTTGATAGGTTCCCAAGCTTTAGTTTGCGTAAGATTTATGCACGGAATAGGCTTTCAATTGCAGAACCCAGAAATTAGTGTCGAAGAAGAAAGCTTTTGCGAAGCATGAATGAATAAATTTCTAAAAATTGCAGTTTAACCCCTCAATGTTAGCTTAATTATCCTATGACCCTAAAAACTTTAGTTTTCTTTTGATTAGGTCCTCATTTTAATTACAATTTGGTCCTTTTATTTTAGTTTTCTTTAATTTTAACCCTAACATATGTAATAATAGGGATTTAGCCCCTAAAACTTTTATAATTGTTCAATTAGGCCCTTGTTTGTTTTAATTTCTTGAATATGAGTTGTTTATTTGCATGTAAATGTTTTAATTGATTCAATTTTGTGTTTAGTTTTCATTTCATGCGATTATTTGTTAATTAAAGTGATGCCTTGACCTTTTTATTTTTTTTGGAGGGTAAATAAGAAAAATTGCCATTTCCTTAGGTCGCCAATTCAAGGGAGCTACAATCTATCCTTTATTTGATCCTATGTGCCCCTATGTGACTTTTATGTATGTAATTGCATGCCTTTTAAATGTTTTTATTTTAATTGTTTTGATTTTGTATATTTATTTTAATTTAATTTTTAATTATTTGAGAGGCATTTAAATGCCAAGTGTTGTAATAGTTAGGTTATTATTTTATTTTATTTCATTCTTTCCCCTTTTAGATTGTAGTTAAGGTCCCCCAAGTGTAATAGTTAGATTTTTTTTTTCCTTTTTATTTGCTTTGTATGTTTTGCATGCTTGTGTGTTTACGTGTTACTCGCTTTCTTAGGGCCTTGCATCTAGATATCATGCTTATGTGCTGTGTGTTATATGTGATTTATGTGTTTATTTGCTTTATTATGTTGTGTTAGGATTGAAGACAACCTAAGAGGGGGTGAATTAGGTTGATTAAAAAGCTAATCAAGTTATGGGCACTTTTTGCTCAAAATAAAATTTACCCTATTTTCTAAGTGACCACACAATGTAGCAATTAGTAAGAAAGCACGATTGCTTGGGAGTAGAAGAGATAAACAATTAAAAAATTACAATATAACAATAAGTAAATAAGAAGGGAAGAATTGCAAACCAATTGACTACCAAGCTCCTCTTGAGCTTGTAGATCAATTTATAGAACAAGGTTCTTCAAGTTGATAAAGTACAACCAATCTTGTGTACAAAGGAAGGTTCACTTCCTTCTCACCCGAAGTTCCACTCGGTCAAGTAAGGAAGTTTTACTATCCCTCAGGACAACCCTCACAGAGTTACACTATTGAGGTATTCACTCACAAATGAAAAGTTTACAATGAACTTCACACCACCAAGACTACAAATCTTCTTTGGAGAGTGTTTTCTCACTAAAAGTACTCTAAATCTTTTGTATCTTCAATGTGCAAAAGTTATTTGAAATTTCTGACCATGCTCTATTTATAGGAGACCATGAAAGTGTTTCATTACTGCTTCCAACGGATAGAAAGCAGCTGAAGAGTCAACTAGCCGTTGGAGTATCGGACGTCTGGTAGTCTGGTTTCTTGCATCCGACAGCAAGCAGTGAGTTTGAAAAATCTTCTTCAATTCTATCGGACGCCCGGTACTTGCATCCAAAAGCAGATAATGAGTTAGAAGGAATATCTCAATTCTATCGGACGTCCGGTATTGTCTTTGTGAGCGTCCGACAGTTTTCGTCGAATTTGAACGATCCTATCAGACGTCCGATACTTACGTCCGATCGAGATCAGTGAGTCAAGAGGAATGTCTTATTTCCTTCGGACGTCCGGTGGTGGAGTTCTTCCTGCGTCTGAAGTTACGTAATGATTATCGGACGTCCGAACCAAGCGTCCGACAGCTTTCAGCAGCCTTTGTCCCTTTCATTTGCACTTGATCTTTGAATCTAATTTGTTTCATAACTGAAAATATTTCTTGAAAAGATATTAGTATTATCCATTGTTTTGTAAACATCAAAAGATAGGGATCAAGATCAACATTCTCCCCCTTTTTGATGATGACAAAACAATGGATGGAAGGAAGGAAAATGAGGAGAAACTCCCCTTTACTCATAGCATCTCAAACCAGCATCAAATGAACTCCCCCTTACTAATTGCATCCCAAACCACATCTATTTTATAATTTCTCCCCCTTTTTGTCATCATAAAAGTAGAGAGTAATTGCCATAAAAAGAACAGTAGCTGCAACCATCATCAGTCAATAACAGAAAAATCACATCAAAAGAGACCAAAAATAACAATGAACATCAATGAAACCAACATTCATACCCACATTCATATCAACCGAAATCCATTAATTATTAAAAATATCAAAGGAAACTCAGTTCAAAATATCAGAAATATTAAAAAAAAAATTACAAAAGAACGTTATGAACAAAAATCTGATCATTCTTACCAACATCTCTTACTCTAATTTTTTGCTTTTATATCATCTCCAAATGTCATTTTGCCACTTGATTTTGGCTTGAATTTAATGAATGTGATGGATCACCGGTCATGTGTCTTGAGTATCAACTGCCTACGAACTATTTTGATTCCTTGATGATGTTCACCAGGTTCACCTACTCAAGAGTTCAAGAACTAATATTTGGTACCCTTTAATTTTTGGGTTCTTGTGAGTTAATATCATGTCTAACTATCCATATGCATTTCATGCCTCTTCTCATGTTTTTCCTCACATATCAATCACTTTTCATGTGACTTTTCTGACAACAAAAATTACACATAACTAAAGAGTTATTTGCAAAACCAGGTTTAATAAATCTTACAAAATTATTTACACCGGAGTGCCAAAATTATTTACACCGGAGTGCCATGAGTGCCAAAATGAGTTTTTGTTTCATTTACTTGAAAATAGTTTTATTTTTTATATTGGAGCAACTCATTTAAATTATTCATTTTTCTTTTCAAATCACCTTGCTCCTTTTTGAACATTTCACAAAGCCTTGTTTTTCTATCAAACTTATTTTGTAAATCAATCTCATTCTTTTTCAAGAAATCATTTTCAGTTTTCAGCATCTTGTTTTCTTGAATAAGGCATGTATTATCATGAAGAAGAAAACTAATTTTGTATTTTAATTCCTTGTTTCTAGCATAAGATTCTTTCAAACTATCATGCAACTTTTTAATGAAAGATTCAAGATCATCATCAGTTTCATCGTCACTATCAAATTGAGAGTTACAAGTTGTTACCTCATCATCTCCAATGGCCATGAAAGCCAATTGAGCAGATTCATCTTCCTCTTCAATTTCACCATCAGAGTTGCATCCATTCCATGTGAAGTGGAAGTTGTTGAATCTTGGTTTTCTTTCACCGTTCCTCTTCTTCATTGGACACTCACTCATGTAGTGTCCAAGTTGGCCACATTCATAGCATTTATCACCTTGCTTTTTGTTGGCCTCATATCTTCATTTGTTTCTTGCATTGTTGAATTGATTAGAATCTGAATTGCTAGATCCTCCTCTTCTAAATCTCCTTTTGTTGAGAATCCTCTTGAAACTTCTTGTAATGAGAACAAGATCACTGTCATCAACTTCCACATCTTCTCCATCCAAGGAAGCTGAATCATCTTCATCTTGAGATGCTTTTAGAGCAATGCTCCTTCTTACCTTTGCATTTTCTTTCTCTTGTACCTTAGTCTTAAGTTTCAACTCATACGAGATCAGAGAATTAATAAGTGATTCAATAGGTATAGTATTCAAATCTTTAGCCTCTTCAATAACAGTCACTTTACTTTCCCAATCTTTGGACAAAGCATTCAGGATTTTTCTATTTTTCTCACCTAGAGAGTATTCTTTTTCCAACACTTCTAAATCCTTAATGAGATCATTGAATTTACAATACATTTGATCAATATTTTTATGAGACTCCATCTTAAACGACTCATATTTAGTAACTAAGATAGATTTCTTTTGTTCTCTAACATTCTCACTACCTTCATGAATTTCTTTAAGTTTGTCCCAAATTTCTTTAGCTGACTTGCAACCCTTGGCTCTAATAGATTCATTTGAGTTTAAAGCACAATATAACACATTCATGGCATTTAAGGTGAGATAAGCTCTATCCACAGCAATCAGTTCGCTTCTTGTTTTTTGTCTAGATCTATGAGTATTTTTATCTATAAGAGAGGCATCATATGGACCTTCACTAATAATAAACCACAATTCAATATCAATTGATTGCAAAAACATAATCATTCTTTCTTTCCAACTCACATAATTTGACCAATTAAACATAGGTGGTCTAATGACAGAATGTCCTTCAAAAAATAAGGCATTATTGGTTGTCATTTTTACTCATAAACCGATTGAACTTAATCTCAAGGAGACCAAGCTCTGATACCAATTGTTAGGATCGAAAACAACCTAAGAGGGGGTGAATTAGGTAGATTAAAAAGCTAATCAAGTTATGAGCACTTTTTGCTCAAAATGAAATTTACCCTCTTTTCTAAGTGACCACACAATGTAGGAATTAGTAAGAAAGTACGATTGCTTGGGAGTAGAAGAGATAAGCAATTAAAGGATCACAATATACCAATAAGTAAATAAGAAGGGATAAATTGCAAACCAATTGACTACCAAACTCCTCTTGAGCTTCTAGATCAATTTATAGAACAAGTTTCTTCAAGTTGATGAAGTACAACCAATCTTGTGTACAAAGGAAGGTTCACTTCCTCCTCATCCCAAGTTCCACTCGGTCAAGTAAGGAAGTTTTACTATCTCTCAGGACAACCCTCATAGAGTTACACTATTGAGGTATTCACTCACAAATGAAAATTTTACAACGAACTTCACACCACCAAGGCTACAAATCTTTTTTGGAGAGTGTTTTCTCACTAAAACTACTCTAAATCTTTTGTATCTTCAATGTGCAAAAGTTATTTGAAGTTTCTGACCATGCTCTATTTATAGGAGACCAAGAAAGTGCTTCATTAATGCTTCCAATGGATAGAAAGTAGCTGAAGAGTCAACTAGCCGTTGGAGTATCGGACGTCCGGTAGTCTGGTTTCTTGCGTCCGACAGCAGGCAGTGAGTTTGAAAAATCTTCTTCAATTCTATCGGACGTCCGGTGCTTGCGTCCGAAAGCAGACAATGAGTTAGAAGGAATATCTCAATTCTATCGGATGTCCGGTATTGTCTTAGTGAGCGTCCGACAGCTTTCGTCAAATTTAAACGATCCTATCGGACGTTCGATACTTGTGTCCGATCAAGGTCAGTGAGTCAGGGGGAATGTCTTATTTCCTTTGGACGTCCGGTGGTAGAGTTCTTCATGCGTCCGAAGTTGCGCAATGATTATTGGACGTCTGAACCAAGCATCCGACAGCTTTCAGCAGTCTTTGCGCAATGATTATTGGACGTCTGAACCAAGCATCCGACAGCTTTCAGCAGTCTTTGTCCCTTTCATTTGCACTTGATCTTTGAATCTGATTTGCTTCATAATTGAAAATATTTCTTGAAGAGATATTAGTATTATCCATTGTTTTGTAAACATCAAAATATAGGGATCAAGATTAATATGTTGTACATGATTTATTTGATTGTAATAAATGCATGATGTCACCATACCAGTCCAACCCTAGTTGTGGCCCCTTTTTTCGATTCCACACTAGTCCAATGCTAGTTATGACCCTCCTTTCTAATTTCTCGTTAGTCCAACGCTAGTGAGAACTTATAGACATGGGCTAGTCCAATGCTAGACCCCTTAGGAAACATCCGCGCATTAGATCATGTTTGTGTGACCAATCACGACATTTCATGCATATTTTCTACTTTTTAGGGTTTTTACCATTTTGCATGGCATTTCCCTTATATGTATATCCTTTATCCCTACGTGTGAGACATGTGATTAGAATTGCATTTTCATTTAAGTTAGAAATAGGTTAGATCATTTGTCTGATTAAATTAGGAGAATTAATCCCTCGAATATGGGATGTGGACGAGTATGGCTCTCTAAGTCTTAGCACGCTCGTATTCCCTCTATTAAAGGGAAAATTAAAATCACGAATATTAGTTCCCCGCACCCATTATGATACATTCCCTTAGGTCATGTATATTTGGATATTATTATTTTATTTTCTTTCTTTTCTTCGAGTCTCATCTTTTGCACATTCGTGACTTCTTCAAAGAGTCACTCTTGGGCATCAAAATTAATGTGATTTGCACCAATTAAACTTGCAAGAGATATTCCGACCCCCCGATATCCTCCTAGGGTTAGGTTTTGCATCCATATAGTGATATCCAAATGTGATAAATTCTTAGGTTAAAATAAGAAAACTTTTGACTAAATCACGCAACTAGCTCTAGGTTAGGTTGAAAGGGTGCCTTGGATTTTATGCTTGCCTTCTCTTTCTTCAAACGTGACTCCCGAATACTTTTCTCTGATTTTCGAAGACTTGGAATCGTTTTAAAAGAGTTTTTCTACTTTTTTATTTCAAATTCATTTTAGGTGACTTGGTACACCTTAACTCAATACCAAGTGGCGACTCCTATTCTTTATTATTAAAAATCCCTTTTAAACTATTATTTTGGGCCAAAATCGTCGCATTTTTTAGTCCCACTTAGGCATTTTTTCTTTATTTATTTTCTAAAAATCAAAACTCATTTTTCACAAAAAATAAATCAAAAATTAATTTTTTTCAAACATGTTATTTTTTTATTTATTTTATTTAAAAATGGGGCGCGACAGATTTAATTGAGTAGATTGATGAACCTTGGGTAGTGTTTATCATTTATCACACTTGATACGGTATACTCGAGTATTACCACCCAATATACATGGGGAGTTCGGGTCTGGTAGAGGGTTGATCGATGGATGGAGACTGGAGTTAAGTGGTGATCTACGGACATTACTATTATTGCTTATCCAAGGTTGATGGAGTGTCAATGGATTCGGGACAACGTGCCAGCGAATTGGTTCACGTGAGCAAAAATTGTATCCTTTTACTTGAAAGTGTTACTTATTATTTTCTTGTCTTGTTAAGGATGTGTGACGCCCCCACTTCTCCCAAGGGCGAACCCAAGGGTATCCGCGGAATGCCTGCCAAACTCTCACCAGGACTCGATACAATTCAATTCAAATTTAAAGATAACAACCAAATAATAAAAGTCGAAACGAAAAAAAATCGCTTCCTAAATTAAATATTCAAATCTTACAACACAAGTTCTCAAAAGTACATCTGATGTGTGCACAGGTGGCGGGACCTTGAAGGCTTGAAGGATGTTAATCAAATTACCTACATATTGATCCAAGCCCACGAGGAGCCAAGTGATGGTAGTTAGTTTGGGCTCTAGCCCGCTAGTTAGTCTTTGTAGTTTTTCCAATTAAAGGGAGTCAGCCAACTGTTGGACCTTTTTAGTCTTGAGCCGTCAAGTTAATATTTGGATTAGTTACTAGATGTAGGGCTTGTTGAGTCATGGATTCGGCCCACCTTGTCCAAGGCCTGGCCGAACCTTTATTTCCTTTTTACTAGCATTAGGGTTTCGTTAGTTTGCCTATATAAAGGCTTGCTCTGTAAGCATTAGAGGTAGATGTTTTATCAATAAAGTTTTGCATATTTTTTATTCTTCTTGAGAGAGAGATTCGAACCTTTACTTGCTTCTGGCAAGGGTTATGG